>NC_085141.1:382134153-382311653 GCF_024139115.2 Armigeres subalbatus | reverse complement strand
TAATCAACTTTTCTCAAGGTTTGTAACAGTTAATGACAACAGGTGCTCCTCCGGGAATTTTTTCATACAGTTTCATTTTAATGATTTCTTTTTTTGATTATTCCAAAGGTATTAAAATTTGCACAATTTCGTCAGTGGATTGAACGGAATTAGTAACTTAGTAAGCAAGCATTTCCTGAAAATTAGGTCAAATTAAGCGCAAGGACAGACAATCTAATTTTCAGATAAAGTTTATCTTAAAGCTTATCCTTTTTGAATCTTCCGAAGTAGGTGAACTGGGTCATTCACTTTTTTAATCTGCTTAACCACGTTTTTTTTTTCTAATTATTTGATTCTTTTCAAACCATTAAAAGCATTCAAAGTCATTCTCAATAATTCTGAATATTTCGAAATCATCCACTTGAGCTTGAGCTTGAGCTTGATTGACTGCACTTAGTAGCTACTCCGTTATGACCAAATCAGCTGTTCATGCACAGGGAACCAACAGTTGTTTGCTTGGGACTAGCACACAACTTCAATGTACAAGTACTGGTGATCTCATTTGTTAGGTCATACTGGCGCCTGCCACGTCAGAATGCAAGTCAATGTAGGGAAGGGGGAGGAATGATTATGCAATCAATCGCCCATTGCAAGCCGAATATACCTTTGCACTTTCCACGAGTTCATGCGGAATTTTATTGGAATTTTGGGGTTAGGTTCGAAAGGCAGAGGTCCGTCTTGGTTGACGAGCTGCCAATGTGATAGATAGGAGAAAACAACTGATGGAATTTCTAATTGGGTGAGGGAAACAAGTTCATTTATTCTAGCAGATTACTGTTAGAATACTCAAGTTGAAGGTATAGGAATAGTAATGGAAACGGTATGGAAGTCAATTTCCAGTTCTAGCAATTGCTAGAACATGAGAAATATAGAGAAAGATACAAAGTAGGAGAATGAAACGGACCTGAGATTGAACCCACGACCTCCTGTGTATGAGGCAGAAGCAGTAGCCATATGACTATCAATCTCGCTTACTGAATATTTCGAAATCATCCAGGCAGTTTCAAACGAGGAAAAATTTGGTTGGCTAGATTTAAGGTCCTGACGTACTTTAAGGTTTATTTAAAGGGAGGGGAGTTGCCCAAAGAGCATTTTTGTACGGTATGTTATACAAAAAATTCAGATGCTTCATAAAAAAAGAGTGACAAAGAAACCCCCCCCCCCCTCTCCGGGTTTGAAAATTGTCAATTTTTGCGTTATGTAATTAATAGATCTTCCTTTGTCTGCAAATTTTGCTCCCATGTGTGTGGACGGAATTTATGGGACTCCGTTATGAAAAATTAGCAATTCGGCTCGATTTAAAATACAATCCGGCGGAGATCTCCGAGAGTCCGAGCTGTACACCAGACTATAACTTGACCAGATTTTTTTTTCACCAAAACTGGCGTTGGGCAGGGTACATTAACTATTGTTGGTCATTTTCCATTGTTCAGAATTGGGAAAATTTTTGATATTGGTCAATAATAAAATCCTTAATGCATGTCTATGTAAATGAACATACAATTTCGAAACTCCCATTTAATTTTGTTTGTATTATATGCGTCCCTTTGAAGAGTGAAATATTTGGAGTTTAATATTTTTCCGCAACTAACTTAATACAATCAAAGGCTATGGTGGTGAATGATTCACCACGCGATTTGAATCGCGATAAAATTTAGCGATTATTAAATGTTCGTCATGTTAGAAGGATTCATAAACTGTACAAAATCTTTTGATATTGTATTGTACGGCGAATTTCAAAACACATGATCCACGATCATCAGTAAGATCATGTGTTGACATCGGCAAACTAAAAAAAATAAGTGACGTTTTAACAAACAGTTATCTACATTCATTGGGTGAAAAATGTTGTATGACGGGACATATGGTCCACACCATACGAAAAGTAATGTTCAGAGCATAAGAAACACTTGCAAACACAGGGGTCACTTTTTATGCATTTAGATTACATCAATGTCCATAACTTTAATATTGAGTTAAATGAGCGTTGTGCATTGACGACCAACAAAGTCAATAATTCGGTTCCAAAAAAGGAAATTTGAAAACGGAATAATTAATCATATTGGCAATTGTATCGAACAAGTTGACTGAATATTTCATAGTAATCTGGAATGTGATTGATGTAACAAAACGATGACCACACGCAGAGATACATATTGCACGGTACGTAATGTGCTTGGTACCACAGAGATACTTACCCGTGGTTCGCGCCGTCAAGCATTTGGTCGACGTCGTCATCATCAAAGCTAAAAATAGACACAATTTTATCACATTTTTATTTCGCCAACATACTCCGCAATAACGGCGTCAACTGCGCACGTAGTACGTGGGTTGATGAAAAATGTTGCAACATTTGACGGATGCGTGTAAATGCGGTTAAAGTTAATAAATGCAAAAGACTATGCGGCAATTCAAATCTGCTACCGCAATTCAATTAAAATAGCCATCGGAATTGTCTGCATTGCCAAACATCCATTCGGTTGAAAATCAAATTAGTGCACGGAAAATGGTGTAAAGGATATAGGGGAACGGTTCGACACTTCATCCCATAGCTCCTCTTTCCATCCCATCAAAAACAAAGCAATGAAAAGGAATTTGATTTGTTTCTTATTTTTGTGATTTTCTTCACCAGTCAGCACGCGTGTTAGCAAAAAGAAGCGACGAAATGAATACTCGCTTAGCTTTTCAAAAGGACCTGTACTGCAATCAAAAGCTTTCATGTTTTTACGTTGATTGCGCTATTCAAATTAATTCATGAAAAAAATGTTACTTAGGTCCTTTTGAAAAGTTAAGCAAGAATATATGTTCAAAGATGGAAAACGGAACAGTTCCCCTACATATTTAATATGCTAACAACTACACGAAGGCTTCGTATCATCTGCAAACAACGATTTTCAACACCTCGATGGTTAATTAAGTAAGCCAGTTTCCAGAGATAAACTAGCCTAGGACTGCAAATCTCTCTAATAGGTATGCAAAGAAAAAAAATCAGAAGTAAAACTGTTACACAATACCGTGGGGACCGAAATCCGTACAGCATGAAAATTTGTCCACTTTATGAGATATCAATAAATTAAAGAGGTTTGAAGGTAATAAATTTACGAATAATTTGTCTTATCCTGTTCATACACTTGACAGTAAGCTTTTAGGCCATTGCACAATGGTCCGATTCAGTTATTTAGCAGGAAAAAACTATTTTCCTCCGTTTTTGTTCTATTTAGACACTTGGTGTCTTCAGTGAAGTTGTTTATAATAAAATATTGCTTCTTCGGACAAAAAGTTCGATAGGGTGGTCCTTATCGTTTCTCAAAACTGAAATTAAACTTTTTTATTTCGGGTTTTTGTGGATGACCTCTTCAGCAAACTTGCAGTAAACATTATTTGATACAACTTTGCCGAAGACACCTTGTGTCTAGCGCATTTCACCAAGACTGGCGTTAGGCAGGGTACATTAACTATTGTTTGTCATTTTCCATTGTTCAGAATTGGGAAAATTTTTGATACTGGTCAATAATAAAATCCTTAATGCATGTCTATGTAAATGAAAATAAAATTTCGAAACTCCACTTTTATTTTTTAATATTATCTGCGTCCCTTTGAAGAGTGAAATATTTGGAGTTTAATATTTTTCCGCAACTAACTTAATACAATCAAAGGCTATGGTGGTGAATGATTCACTCTAATTAGTTCGCCATCATTATTTTTTTTATCGTGATTATTAAATGTTCACCTTGACACCTTGTGTCTAGCACATAAATTGAGTTCAGTAAATGAAATTTTCGATTTTAACCTAGGGTGGCCCCAAAAAATCAGTTTTTCTATTCTAACTTTTATGTTTTGAGTTTTACGAGAATGCAGTCTTCAGAAGAAATGAAGAGCAAGTGATGGTGCATATTTTTGCTGAACACGTCATGTTTATAAGTCTTACAATTTAAAAGTTATATGCAATTTAATCAAAAAACTACACAATCTCAAAATGCCAATATCTCATGGAGTTGGTTCGATTATTTTTTTTAAGGTGTTATCTGAAAGTGCACATATATAGTAGCTTTTACTGCAAAAACTACGGGAACGTATTTTTTAAAATTGAAAAAATCGACTTTGCAAAATTTCTTCGAAAAAACTTAAATTTACTTGAGTTGTATATATTCAAATTATAAACGAACTATCTTTGGTGAAAGAAAATAGAAAATTTAAAAAAAAATAGAGCTTAACATTTATTTATACTGTTAGATCACACATCTAAGTGAGAAATTCTTCGGGTAGATTTGATATGATAACTTGAGACAGTACATTACCACATATGTAAATTACAAAACAAATTCATTTATAATCTTTCGGAAATCCTTTACAAAAATATTAAACAATCAAATGTTTAGCATTATCAGGCAAATCCAAAGTACTGCATTTTTTTTCCGGTAGCATAAAGAAATTACCGGATCAGATGTTATCATGAGCCTTTTAAAAATATCCTCAATATTGGTCAATCTGTTGAATTTGCGGGCGTGATTCTCCCTCCCTGCTTTTATTTCTACTTTCTTGGGCTTCTTCGCTCAAGAATGCCTATCGGAAGAATGGCATGTTTCAAAATTGTGGAACCATGGACCAACAATTTATGTGCAGTTGGCGAAAGCGGATACCACCCATAGAGATGAACATACAGCTGGCGTGTTCCTTCGGCATATTCTTGAAACGCTTCAATGTTTATTTCTAATCGGCTATTGATCACCGAGAGAATAATGCTGAATCTTTCCAACAGTCTCTCGTCAAAACCGGTGATCTGTGCAACTATTTTCCAGTCTTTAAAAAATCTTCTTGCAGTGTTACCATCGTTTGAGTTGCCTCCGGATGGCGTTGGTTCACTAATACGTAAACCTAATTGCTCTCTGAAAGCCGTTTTTATGCTTTGCTCACGTTCCTTCACAGACTCGTTAAGTCTACTCACTCTCCATGAAGGTTTTTGCATGCCCAACCTATATGATACTTTCAGGAGTAATTCCATGCACCGGATGTACGCATGGAGAGGAAATAGACCAAACGTATAAGGTTCCGGATCATTCGCATCCTCACGGTCCGCCGGATCGTTTAACTTCTTTCCTGTAAAAAACATAAATAGGGTATCTGTTCCTATATCAATAACAATAAGGCAATGCGCATATGAAATGCATTGATTTCTCACCCAATAATCAAGAAACATGTGAATAATTATGCTCGACTCATGTAATTTTTAATTGAAAACAATTTGGTAACTTCAAAAATGAAATTTTCATCACATTATAGAAGTATTTAGCTAAAAAACATCATCACCACCATGCACCTATTTCAATAACATTTAAAAACAGTTAATCCTATGCCTGTACCTATATCAATAATATTGTTTCCAACATAAAATACGCACACTATTACATGTGTGTATACGTAACGATATGATTGCAGTGATGCCGAATTCTTCAATATGTTGTATTTGAGTTGAAATATAATTACAAAATTGCTGTTTTTGTTGCAGTTTTCCATCTTATCAGTTCAATTTTGTGTTTGTCATAATTTATCTTTTCGATATAATTTATTTTACAAACATAAGAGTTGAACTTTCATTGTGAAATTCATTCAAGCATTTTTTAAATAAAAATGTTAATCGGCAACCCTTGCAGATACTGCCAGCCATGTAAACAGTTTGGAATACGGACAAGGATAATTGAAACGTTGTTCGAAAGAAACCTATATCAAACTATAGGAAATCGCGTTGGTTTTCAAAATATAATTATATTCATAGTGAAAATGTGATGTGCTTTATGTGCTGTGAAGTGAATTTTGAAGGGATAGAATTGTTTTATCCCGAAATTGAGTGGAAAACAACGGCGTGAAAACAGATGAATCTGCTAGTAGCAATCGAGCAGTGCATCAAACCATCAGTTCAAAGGTAGGAAAATGCAAATAAAAGTGCTTTCTAATTTTATCTTTTAATAATTTGAATCTTGTGAATTAAAACATTACTCAAACAAAATCTTGCATAATATTCCAAACATTCAAGAATGTGTTCAATCCATTATTGTGTACATACGATGTGAGAAATTGTAAATAAATTGATTTTTTATTTGGTTTATCTGGTTGGTTTGGCTGTTATTAATATGGGAACAGATACCCTATTGAAAATCTATGGAAACTACATGTTTAGTGTAGTACCTGATTTTCGGCAAATAAAGCACGCCTGTGAATGCGTGTTTGTGACGTCGTTAATAACTTTAGTGTCCATCATGCAGAAAATAAAAGTAGTTTTCACGGCGATGCAATAGTCGCCGATTGTACACATTGTCGGTTTCAGGTTATTTATTTGTAATTTAACGTCTTCAACTTCGCGCTGCGTTAAATCTTTACTTTCTTTTTGAAAAATCATCTTTATCGGACGACAAAGAGAAACTGAGGATGGTAATCCATTGATCCATATGATTTTCTCTGATTGTGCTCGCTTAGCGGTAAGTCGAAGTGGTACCAACGAGATGGCATATATATGAGAGTCGTTGTACTCCCTTATATCTCCTTCATCGTTTTCGTCGAAAAAAGGTTGCTTGTAACGCGAGTGATTTGAGCTTCCATCAACGCCCCACTTCATGATTCTATGATAGTCATCATTAGAGGAAAAATCGCAATGAATTATTGGCAGTGGCTGATTTTCTACTCGCCGCAGCCACATCCAGGCGCTATAGTATATGCACAAAATAGCCAGCAAGAGTTAACCGCCAGAAATTTGTATGGCGAAAGACATCTAACGCTGGTTTTCTCAAAATTAGGAACTTTTAATGAAAAACTATTTGGTACCGGTTATGAGGGATGGTGTCCGCTACTACGCCTACCAAATATTTTTTCGATTAAAGTGCTTAATTTTGAGAAATCGAACCTTAGATGCCTTTCGCCATACTGACTTCAGAAAGTTAACTCCTAGTGTGCCGCTGTAAGCACGCTCAAAGCAGTCGATTCATTCGAATGGGAAACGCTCGTTACAAGTCGTGTCACGGTATGATCAACCAAGCTCTGCAACGGAACCTCAGCAATTGCAGGTTTCACTGTAATTTCTGAAAACAGCACAATTTTTTAAACTAATCGTGCTTACTTCTGATATGAGGTGAGATGTTTCGATTGAAGCAAGAATTGTCGATACCTTGTCGATTTGAATAAGGTCATCTTCAGTTAGAATATTCGAAATCAACAATTCCCGCGTCATTTAGGAAGCAGAATATACACAAAACTTTAAAATAAACATATATGTAAATGAAGACCATACCTTTTGGATAACATAGTTTCTTTGCGTCAGTAATCAGATGATACGACGGATACATATTAATTCCCTTTTGCAGTCCTATCGATCGGATACTCATATATTGAGCTTTTGAAAAATCGTTTTGACAAATAAACGCAAGCGCCTCATCCGGGGAGTACAACTGATCCTTAGTTCCTGGGCCATCATCGATATGCACTGTCTTAGCAATCGAAGGATCATAATCAATTGCTTCGATTAACTTACCAGCCAAACGCAAACCTTCCGAAGTACATAGTGCTATGAGCTGCAGCAAATCGCAATTCTTCAGGAGAGAATTGATTTGTCAGCGTACGCAACTTATTCTGCTTTGATTTCCTTCCGACTTCCGAAAATGGTTTCGAAGGACGCCCGCCCTTTCTGGCTTTTGTGGTATCGTCTGGCGTTTGATCATTATTTTTGAGCCAAATTTTCTTATTCAGCCAAGATGCATTCGATGAAAAAAAAACGTTTGCGGTCAAAATGACTATTTTTCCATTTTCTGTTAAATTCAATGCTCATCCATCGAATTTGTTTCAGCAAAGCACTCTCATCAATTTTGCACACGGAAGACATTTGCTTCACATGCTTCAAAATTTGCACAGGGCTCTTCTTGTAATCGCTTCCTGTGATTATCCAGTCTGCTATATTTTTATAAGTAACTGGAAATTAATATATGTAATTGAATGAATTGTATTGCAGTTTCCTGTACAAAGGCTTTTTTGTATACCACTCTTCATTGCACGAATATACTTAAAGACAATCCTCACGGATCCGAATTTAAATTCACTCGCGTTTTCAAGGACACACCATTCAATACGGAAGCAACGCACAAACTGTCATTTTTATTTTTCACGCATGCTACGACGCAGCAAAGCTAAAATAAAAGTATAACAGTTGTGCGTTACTTCCGTGTTGAGTGCTGTACCATTGAAAAGGCGAGTGGATTTAAATTGAAGATTGTGCTTATATGACAGCTATTTATAATGCCCCAGCAGCACGAGTCAGACAAAAATGGGTGCAATAACTTGATTGTGACTAAATCTCATCACATATGAGTTACAGTAGCTTATGTGGAACTTGTGTGCTGCTAGGGTGGAAATCTTGTACAAAGCGTGTACAACTAGAATTACGGAAATTATCACTCGGCGATCGGCTTATAACTATTACGTTTTTGTACAAAACATATAAGCAACTCAAAACGAACTGCAAGTTTCAAAGTCGAGTCATTCTGTATCATTTTTTTTTCTACAATGAACATAAATGGCAATATTATTGCAAGGTGGATCAATTAGGGTTTTTATTTTACAATGTTAATAAAAGTTTTGTATCGGATTTTTCGAAAGGAAAGTGCTGCGTACCATCTATGGTGTGGTGCAGATGGCGGACGGTACGTGGAGGAGGCGAATGAACCACGAGTTGTATGAGCTGCTGGGAGAACCATCCATCGTTCACACCGCGAAAATCGGACGACTGCGGTGGGCCGGGCACGTAGCCAGAATGTCAGACAGTAACCCGGTGAAAATGGTTCTCGACAACGATCCGACGAGCACAAGAAGGCGAGGTGCGCAGCGGGCAAGGTGGATCGATCAGGTGGAAGATGACTCCGTAGACTGCATGGCTGGCGACGTGTAGCCATGGACCGAGTCGAATGGAGAAGACTTTTGTATACTGCACAGGCAACTTCGGCCTTAGTCTGATTAAATAATAATAATCGGATATGTATTTTTAGTTTAAATTTGAACTTTTGCCGAAGGTAATTTACTCATAATTTTAATATATAGTGAAATACTAGTAAATTAAAAAATTTTCGAAGAAATTTTCAAAGTCGATTTATTCAATTTTAAAAAAATACGTTCCCGTAATTTTTGCAATAAAAGTTACTATTTATGTGCCCTTTCAGATAACACCTTCAAAAAAAATTAATCGAACCATCTCCATGAGATATAGGCATTTTGAGATTGCATAGTTTTTTGGTATAAATTACATAAAACTTTTAAATGGTAAGACTTATAAACATGATGTGTTCAGCAAAAATATGCACCATCACTTGCTCTTCATTTCTTCTGAAGACTGCAGTCTCGTAAAACTCAAAACAAAAAAGTTAGAATAGAAAAACTGACTTTTTTGGAGCCACCCTAGTTTAAAATCGAAAATTTCATTTACAGAACTCAATTTATGTGCTAGACACAAGGTGTCTTCGGCAAAGTTGCATCAAATAATGTTTACTGCAAGTTTGCTGAAGAGGTCATCCACAAAAAACTCGAAATAAAAAAGTTTAATTTCAGTTTTGAGAAACGATAAGGACCACCCTATCGAACTTTTTGTCCGAAGAAGCAATATTTTATTATAAACAACTTCACTGAAGACACCAAGTGTCTAAATAGAACGAAAACGGGGGAAAATAGTTTTTTCCTGCTAAATAACTGAATCGGACCATTGTGCATTGAGATGGAAAGTAGTCAAAGCCTACTGAAACAACACAAATCAAAAACAAATCGCATCCCATCAAACGCAAAGTGAAACTTGCGTATTTTTAACTCCGTCAAAATTAAAATGAACACTTTTTACTCCTTAAGTTAAATATTAGTTATATGTATGAATTTTACAGTTTTTTTTTATTTCGAGTTTTTTTTTTAATTTTTGCCGAATTGAATAATTACATCACATAGCTTGTTTTTGTCCTGTCACTTTAAAACTAAAATAGTACACTTAATTAATCGGATAATTAAATAATAGTTTACATTAAAAATAAATAATCATTAAGTAGAATCCATGCTGTTATTCAAATTCATCCTACGCCTTGACGATCTAGAACATAAAAAGCAAGAACTGAATATGTGATTCTGTTAATAGCAAATATTTTGCTTACCATTATTTGACGATCTTTTCCAGACTTTTCAGTCTCCAGTTCTCCAGTTGTCTTCGATCCGCTTGATCCGACAAGTTGAGTCGTACCCATGATTCTTTAGCGTTCGACTTCGTTTCATCTTCCGGAGAATCCCCTCCCGAGGGAGTCTCGAACTGAGATCGACACCACCTCGTTGTTCTGATGCCAGGATTAGGGCACGGCATGCTTATCTTACCGTTCATAAGAATCAAATCTCGGGTACTTATTCAAAAGGACGTATGTGATTTTGTAAACAAAGATTCATACGTCGATTAGTCTAATCCTATGGCACTCCCACGCAAACCAACACCACGAACAGGTAGCCGAAGCCTCCCCCTACCTGGATGTGGTAGAGGTTTGCATGCGAGTGCTGTCAGATTGGAGAAATCAACGTTTCAATCTTTGGTTACAAAATCACATACGTCCTTTTGAATAAGTACCCGAGAAATACCTGTTAGGAAAACATTGTTTAGTTTCGCAAGAAAATAGATTAAAAAATATGTTTGTTTCGCATTTTTCAATTTGTTTGCTTAGTTCAAAAAGCATAAAAAATATCCTTCGCCGTAACTTAAAAGTATGCTTATTTTGACGTATAGTGAATATTCTCAACAACGCTTCAAAAGTACTCCTTAAATGAGTATTCCAGTTTTACCATGTACAGAATTGAATGAAATCTAACTGTCGCTGGTTGGGTGTGCCCATTGGAAACATTTGTTGAAATAAATAATCATAAATGATAAAGAGCCCTAGAAAGTTTTGTTCTTATGAAAAGCTAATTAATTTATTTATTCAAGTCAGCTTTTATTCTGCAAATCTCGCAATATAGCTCAAAAAGCGGGATCACCAGTTCTTTGGCATTGTTTCGCCTCACATTTTAAGGACGGATCAGTAACCTACCTTCGAACATTGTGCTTGGAAAAAGTTTATTGCAAAAAAAAGTGGGAAAAAGTTTATTCACAAGTCACTCACGAGTTGAGTCTTTCATTCATTTTTCAACCAATCTTCATGAATCCAATGCAATCGAAGAATATTCTTCATGTTTTTTTATATCAAACCTAATTTCAAGAGCTCAAATGCGAAGAAGCATAACGGAGCCGAAATAATTAAATTCAACATTTGGCTGGCTAACGTTACCGCTTCACAAGGGTTAGCCCAATTGGTATTTTTAACAGCAACTCATTTGTTTTTTTTTTCTTTGCTAGGCACTGCATGAGTATGTATCTTGTGTGGCAAGTACCATCGATACACTATGCCCAGCGTGTTTAGAAAGTTTCCAATCCGTAAACATTCTAGGGCGGACCGAACCGAACTCGTCATCTCCGGATTGACATTCCTGCGCCTTTGCTCGCAAGGCTAACTGAAGACCCACTTGGAAATTAAATTAAAAAAAAAGTTAAATTTTTGTTTAAAACCATCTCCTACAACCGTGAAGCTAAAAGTAGTAAACGTTCGATAAACTATATTGTTGTACTTAGACAGATTTCCGTATCATTTTTACCATAAATTATCTTATGTATATCGTCAGCTTCTTCATAAATAGTTGAGACGAATTGTAGAAAATGAAAAATGATCTAGCTGTTAACACTAAATCGACATGGGTTCGATACTACCTACTTGAGGTGTGAATGTTAACACCATAGTAAATACGAAAAACATATTTCATGTGAATTCGATTTTAATCTACCCAGTAATTTCGAAATCCATCCAAAGGCCCCATGCCAGTTATATACTGTCTCCGCACCGCACACTGATGACCGAACTGTCTGTGTCCCCAAAGAAGAAAGTAGGGTAGCAGCTCCACCAATCGTCCGTTCTCATCTATTGATCCTAAGAAAATTCTCCAAAGCATAACAAGAATACCCTCGCTTTTGAATTATGTTCGTTAAAAAGTGATTCCAATCCTTCATAATAATGAATGAAAATCAAGCATGCAATAATCGGTGGGTACTGGCACCCTACATAAAACCGTAATGTACTCAGCACAGCGAACGTGAACTAAATGAGACTTTCATATTGCTGCTATATGTTCTGTTTGCGCTGCCGTATGGTGGTTTCGAAGCTACCACGTCCATCAGCGAGATTTGGCCTTCCTGTCCCGCAATGCCACCCTCATCACTGCTCGCGTTTACCTTGCTTCAAATTTCTTCACATATGACGATGAAAAAAAGTGTCACATTATGTCGTGGCAAGGTATCACACCCTCTAGCGAAGGTTGTTTTCTTGGCAAATTCCCATAATTGGGAAGACACAAAACCAAATCGACAACCAATTCGATCTTGATCGTCACATCTGCTAAAATAATATGTGTTACATATGTCTACCAAAAGCGTAATTTCACTTGTGTTCATGTTATTCAACTAATGATAATAAAACCGGGACAACATAAGTATTACTTGTTTTCCATGTTGAGATAGATAATCATTACTCATCAAGAATCATTGAGGTTCGGTGCTACTATGCTTTGTGAACTGGCAAAAACAACTTCAAGTTGCATAAGACTGTAATATTATCTTAGCAATTCTTTGATTGTAACGCAGAATTGTAATTTCGTTGTAATCCAAACCAGTAAAGTTAACTAAAAAATAAGGCTGGAAATAAGAAAAAAGTATTTGGCATAAATTTGCATCTGAAAAATCTGAGACACAACCGAAACGAACATAGATTTTGCAAATGCCATACTTTCAAAATTATATATTATATCCATATCCATCCATAGAAGTGAGCTATCGTATCTAACTGAACAATTTTTTTCATCATAGGAAATCAGCAGCAACATGACGATGTCAACCCATCAGTTATTAACACTAGACTGCTAGCAAGTAACAATTATACTGTCTTACCGGGCCATCAAGTATCTTCCAAGATGAAAATTGCACGCCTCTTCAACAGTCTTCACGTCGTCGAAGGATGTCGCCTTGCTTCGCACAGAGCTTTCCAAGAAACAGATTCGCCCTTCGAGCTATGCAGCGTGGGCACGAAGATTATCTGAACCACTGCAGTCGACTACCAGGATGTCGGTAAGTATTTGTTGGCCCAAAAGTGTGAGTTTTAAAGCCTCTGAAGCTCATTATTCGAACCCTTTCGGAATGCTCCCCGCAGGTATTCGTCGACGAATGCCCAAGCTAAAGCTGTTCCCTATAATGCGGGCCGGGATGCTCTGTACATGTACCTGCGCATTTGGTGAAGAGCTTTGGAAAGTGAGGGCACCTTTTCATATAATTGTGGAGTGGGAGAGATAACGCCCAAGGAACGCGATGTCGTCACATGACAACTGTCTCGCGTTAGGTCATGGAACCAGAAACTGCCACAGGAAGCACTACTGTGGCAAGTGCGCCGTAGTGCACAAAACATTATCGTGTAAACCGATGGAGGAAGTCGTTGGAATCAAGTGCGCCAATTGCGATGGGAAACCAAAGCACTTCCCACTCCACCGTTGGTCCCGTTGGGCAATAACGACTCTAAGGATCGCTTGATCCCTCCTGATGAGAATGCTACTGAAATATGCCGGCATTTTATTCGCTCATTCAGTCTTGGATAAGACATTATCAATCGGCATGAAGCAGCTGTAAGGCAACATGCAAACATTCTTGATCAACGATCCAACGACTTCTCGGAGAAGATGGTGATTACAGCTGATAAACTGTTGACTTATATTAAAACCTCCAAAAATAAGAAGTCCTAGGTTTCGACAACATCTTCAACTTAGAACTCAAACACAAACACAACACCATTTTCCGAACATCTTACCATGATTTCAGCCAATGTGATCCCAATCAAGAAACCTTGAAAGGACTCAATCTCCCCTAAATATATCGACCCTTCAGACTTCTCTCAGGGTTATGTATGTTTTAAAAAAAAGCGATTTATCACCGGCTTCTCGAATATATCGAACAAAATAAAAATCGGCCCGAGAAACAGTTCTGCCGTGGTCGATCAACCGAACACCACCATACCCGAGTCAAAAAAAAACTGATCGTAATGCGAAAAGTTTTCTCCTCACCGCGACGGGAAATCTGTATCAACGCGATAAAGACACAAACAATAATCTTCCCACACCCTCGATCTTTTTGACTTGTTCCGGCTGTCGATTGCAAAATCATCTTGAACGGCACATCTCTGACAACACACACCTCACTACTAGATCTTCACTTCTTCCTTTCCATTTCTCAATAATTCTCATTTATAACTTCTCCCTGTTCACTTCTTACTCTTTATTTCTTATTTTTTATTCTTACTTCTTACTTCTCACTTCTCGAATATTACTTCTAACTTCTCAATCACATTTCACTCCCCACTACGCATTTTTCAGTTCTTTTTTAGACATCTCACATTTCATTTCTCGAGCCTCATTTGTCACTTCTGATTTTTGATTTCACTCATATGCTTAATAAGAAATATCCCATTCCTCCCTTCTCACTTTCACTCTTCGTAATTCTCACTAGTCAATTCTTATTTATCACTTTTAACTTTTCGCAATCTGTGGAATTTACCCAACTATTCGACCTAACGACCCGTTCGGCCAAAGGGCATGTAGATGAAAATGCGCCGCCGAATAATTCTACGGCCGGTACCACCCAATATTTCTATGACCTGACGATAACGGACAGTCGCTGAGAATCTTTGTGATCGATGTGGCAAGATTTTAGTCAAAAGCACACGCTACTGGTCGCAATTGAAAAAATATCTTAACGCAGTACACCACGCAGAGCAGCAAAAGCATCTAGAAGTGGCGCACTGTCTTTCCACCGACGAGGTGTGCAAGATGACTATCCGGAGATTTTTAGTACAGCGGGAATCTTTGGAATTCAGAAGTGACAACGTAGCCAACTTCGTCGGAGACATCCGTGAATTACAGCAACAAAATCGAGAGATGCACAAGCAACTGTCGATCATATTCACTAAATACAGCCACTAATCCACATTGGTGGATCGTGGAAGCCCTCGTCAGATCAATAAAGAAAAAGATAAAACCTGAAACTATACTATGGATAGGGAATATTGCCGCAATCCTAAGAAAATGGAGCTTGCTTCTGATTCGATTGGCAAAAAAGACACACAACACGCGGAATGCCACCCAGGTGCAAAAAAAACTTGGCGAGCTGCAGCAGAAGATGGAGGTATGTGGCTTCAATTTGTTTTATTTGGATAAGAAAATTATTTTGAGCTTTTCAGTGGAATGTTTTCACCTGTCATAAGACGAGTTTATACAATCCCATTGAATTCCACCACTTAATTGTATCTTGACAGACGTATTTCGACCTCAACAGTAAGGCCGTCTTCAGTGTCTCGTATTTGACTCGACTCGAGTCGAGTACAGGTTGTTTTATTTATTGCGTTTATTTGAGAGGCTCAGGCGTTTATAACGGGGAAGGGTCATTTGGTTGAAACCCATTCGGCCGAAGGCCACTTGGCTAATCAAACCATTAGGTCGAAACCCATCTAGCCGAAAGTCATTTGGCCGAAAGGGTCATCCGGCCGAATAGGTCATTTGTCCGAAAGGGTCATCCGGCCGAATAGGTCATTTGGCCGAACGTCTGGCCGAATAGGACATTTCCCAGTCAACACAAGATCGCATATAATATCACATAAGATGCTAAATTAGTGGGCATACCCGAGTAGACGAAAATAGCTCAATAATATCAAATGTTGATAAGATAGCAAAATGTGATATGGACATGATTGATATAAGAGATAAAAGATCAGACGATAATATCAATATTTTGCACTAAAATATCTTAAGAAGATCTAGTTATGCTATTTGTAAGAAGTGATCAATATCATGTGCCATTAGTTTGTTCTTATCCATAGCATATCTTGATATTTAAATGATATTTCGGTGCAAATTTTTGATATTGTTGCCTGTTCTTTTATCTCTTATATCAATCAAGTCCATATCATGTTTTGTTATTCTGTTCATAGCTTCTGCCCGGGTATCGGTACTTCTCCATACAATATGTAAGCATATCGCCTCCACTTTAGCATCTTACGCGATTTTGTGTTGACTGGGTTGGCCGAATAGGACATATAGCCGAATAGGACATTTGGTCGAATAGGACATTTGGCCGTATAGAACAATTGGCAAATAATTTCTCACTTCTCACAGTAAAAAGTGAGTAGCGCGAAGTGGGTTTTGAGACGTCTCACTACTCACTTCGCGTTTCTCACTTTTTACAGTGAGAAGTAAGAAATGAGGAGTGATAATGGAGACGTATCACTTCTCACTCCTAATTTCTCCATCCTATTTGGTCAAATGACCGATTCGGCCAAATGACCGATTCGGCCAAATGACTCTTTTGGCCAAATGACCTTTTCGGCCAAATGATTTTCGGCTTAATGGTCTGTTCGGCCAAATGGTATATTCGGCCAAACAACCTTCGTGGCCTTCGGCCAAACGGCCCTTCCCCTTCTAAGTGAGAGCTCCCAGTAACGGTGCTTTAAAGGAGTGATTCCAGCAAGCACCTCCAGGCTTATTTTATGGGTTGAATGCATGCAGCCAATGGCAATACGCGAACAACGATATTGAATTCGTTCCCAGATGGAACTGCGCTGCTGAGAGGAAGCAGAAAGAGCCGTACTCTAGAACAGAGAGAATAGTCGTTCTATAGAGTTTGATGAGGACTCCCGGGTAAGCACCCCACCATGTTCCGGAGATAGAGCGTGGAAAATGGATCTTTGCTGGCATTTCACTATCAAATATTCAGAATGGAGTTTCCAGCTACACTTAGAATCAAACACGGCCAGAAGGTATTTAGAAGATAAAGATTGGTTGATGTCATCTTTCAACAACTTGAGTTTCAGTTGAGCAGGGTACCGCTTCTTAGTAAACACAGCCAACTGAGTTTTGTGCGGCGGAAACTCAACAAAAATCGGGATATTACTGTAGTCACATTATCTAGGGTACTTTGCAATGCCCCTAGCAAGACATCTACACATGGACCTCTTAGAGAGATAACGGCATCATCTACAAGATCTGAGCGTGCATTGTACTTCCGAACAATTGTCAATATCTTTAACAAAAAAATTATAAAACACTAGCTGTATGTACCCGGCCTTGCACGGAATTGCCAGTTTGATTCGCAGTTATTTCACAATCGGAAAATGAATAAACCGATTGGTCAACAGGATAATTGTGTTTTCATATTGATACTTTATCATTTGATTAAAAGAGGGCAGATTTCAGTTGAAAACATTGACTGATTTTGAAGAAGGGATCGAACCCAATAAATAGTCGATTCTAAAAAGGATCATTTTCTCCAATAATTATCTCATCATGCAAGATAGCATGGCAATTGGTCGGTATAAATTGGGTTCTGACTCTGACTTTCAAGGCTTTTGAATAGCTTTTACCTGTCATTGCGGAGGTACGATGTTGTACTCCATGAAATGGTTGTACAGGTCCAGTAATTTGCGACATGCCAGGGTTAATACATTATGTTAATATTGGTCAAATCCGTAACCTTGAACAAATTAGTCACAGAACTGCAATAATGAATATAACAATGCTATGAACATTTTGGTATAAATAACTTCATAGCGGCAGATAACAAACTCTGTTGACGACAAAGGGTATATTGTTAGGCGTTGCTCGAATATTGATTCCCTGGTGGTGATTAACAGCTTCAAGCAATGGTTGTATCGAGCACTGTGACGATTTACAGGTAGGTGTTTATTTGATGATATCGTTTTGTAAAAGTGGAAAAAATCACTCCGGCTAAGCGGTGTTGCAACGAAGAGCGCAAGTTTGAAATCTACATTTTTATTGTCTATAATAGGATCAATTTGGAGTAAAATAAATGGTTGAAGAATATCGAGTATTGTGCTAGATGAATAGGAGACTTTTGAAAAATTATCTATCATAATCCTACGGAAACAGTAATAAAAACAGTATAAATCATTTGTTTTCTGTGCAGAGAGCCGGGAATCGGGTCCATAGGCCCAAGTAGTGATTTACCCTACATGCTCATCAGCGCCCCTTGAAAACATGTCTAAAAATCATGAATTATCGATATTTATTAGACCTCTTCATGTTTTCAAAAAGTATCAAAAATTCAACTGGTCAGCCCAGAATCCTAATTCTTATACTAGAATAAGTTTCCTGTCAAATTTTTAGCTAATTTGGATAACATTTCGAGGTGCACAGAAAAAAATAATGAAAAGTAATCAGCGCGTAAAAAATAAAGACGTGGAAAATTACACTATTCTGGGCGTACATGAATCTTTTCCAACAAGTTCGTCCTAAATGTATGCAATTTACATAGCATTATGAAACTTATTCGTATAAAAAGTGAAATAATGCAATACAAATTGCATACATTCAGGAGATAAAATCGTTTAAATTTACGCTCTTTTTGGCATTCCCTTTATGTGCATTACTTTCGTGTAAATTTCAACAACTTTTTCTATCTGTGTGGTTCAAGTCGATTTAGTGTTTTTGGGCTATTTTCAATTTTAGAAAAAATCAACAAAGAGATATAAACGTCGAAAACTATCGCAACAACTTTATACGGAAGCTTTTGGGTGTGCTCTATAAGTCTTGTGAACATTGCGATTCGATCAGTTCACGTTTTGTCCATTAAGTGATTTTCAAGCTTTAAATTGCATAAAATACTGTTTCCCCAAAAAGTCGTTGTTCTACAAAATTCTTGAATTTATGGCAAATGATTGCTAATTTATTATATTGTTATTTTTCTCTTTTCCCTGGCAATTTGAGTAATATAATTGTCAATGTGCGATTTATCGTTAAATTCTTAAAAATCAGAAGCTAAACATTTATCATAAATTTGCACGCTGAGATTTCTTTAAACAAGTTGTTCAAACAAAGAAGCTTCGATTTCACTTGTTACTACGATGCACTCAATGCTCAAAGCATGCAGACATATGGTGAAATTAACTAAACTTGGAAGTCGTTTGTTGTAAGCATCAAATATCACATGATTTGATTTATGTTTTGTTCGAAAAACTTGTTTGAAGAAATCCTAACGTGCAAATTTATGACAAATGTTCAGCTTCTGATTTTTAAGAATTTAACGAGAAATCGCACAGTGACAATTATATTACTCAAACTGCCAGGGAAAAGAGAGGAATAACAATATAATAAACTAGCAATCATTTGTCATAAATTCAAGAATTTTGTAGAACAACGACTTTTTGGGGAAACAGTATTTTTATGCACTTAAAAGCTTGAAAATCACTTTAACATGGACAAAACGTGAACGGAACGAATCGCAATGTTCACAAGACTTGCAGAGCACACCCAAAGCTTCCTTATAGAGGTTGTTGGGATAGTTTTCGACGTTTATATCTATTGTTATATTTTTTCATAAATTGAAAATAGTCCAAAAACACTAAATCGACTTGAGCCACCTCGAAATTTTATCCGAATTAGCTGAAAATTTGGCAGGAGACTTATTTTATTATAAGAATTGTGATTCTAGGCTGACCGGTTGAATTTTTGATACTTTTCGAAAACATGAAGAGGTCTAATATTTATGTACTGAGGATTGTATTTTTCGAATATGTCTCCTTAAACCTGTGATGTACGACTAACTTTTTACGATGAAATGGACAGTGGCCTCAAATCGTCGAGCTGAATTTATTAATGTATTACACTATGTATGGTACCGGGGTATTTTTTTTTTATTTTCGGTATTGGTGTTGGCGTGATCAATTAGACTTTGCGCTCACTTGCTTTGTCACTTTAATCGAACCTATGAAAAAAATTATTACGTAATTCATAGACGATCCCCAAATGGGTTGTTGTTGGAAATTGTAGATTCAT
The DNA here is from genome assembly GCF_024139115.2 of Armigeres subalbatus. Lineage (NCBI taxonomy): Eukaryota > Metazoa > Arthropoda > Insecta > Diptera > Culicidae > Armigeres > Armigeres subalbatus. The sequence continues at coordinate 382,291,655 of NC_085141.1, read as the reverse complement.
GCGATTTCGACCATACCCAGCTAAAACTAAGTGGAAAATCACTTAAAAATTCAATTTATTTTTGACCGCTCGCTTGAATGGGGACCCCCATAGTGATCCGGTTCAGTTCTATCGTTGCGTGCGAACATTAGCATGAAAGGGTGAGCAATGTATTACATTAATTTTGTTTCGGTAATTATTTTTGTACAAAATTCAAATGATAGGAAATCATTATTTTGATAAACATTTGTTTTAATTTTTAGCTATGGAAGAAAGACTAAAAAATATGAGTATTTTTTACATAAAAAGCCTATAGAGTCGGTGTACCGGTAATAGTGGTATGAGTGAAAGGTTCAAACTGTTTAATTTATAACAATTGATAGGAACATATTTCCTGTGATGTAAATATATTGGCAGAAAGATGTTCTTCTCTACTTTTCAGGAAAAATATTGTTGATACTTCAAAATATTGTTTTCTTTTCAAAATCGCTTTCTCCATTAACTGGTACATGGACAAGTAATAGTGGTACTAGCTAATTTCTGTTCCTATAATAGTGAATCCCATTGGTTTCTTATGGGATTCACTATTATAGGAACGCCTCACTATTATTGGTGCAAGGTGCAAAATGATGTTTTTCGTTGTTTTTTTCGGAAAATTTGTAAACTTTTTCGAACACATTCCATTTTTCACCATTTTTTAAGCAAGCGCTATTCTATGAAGTAATTTGTAAAAATTAAAATAAACTAAATTCAGCTAAAATCGAGTTTCCACTATTACTGGCACAGCCACCCTAAGTGTGTATTGGGGGTAGAGCTTAGCCCTCCCTAAGTATAAGAAAGCTTTATATGAATAACCTGAGACGAGACCAGCAAAGACGCTGCTTCTTTTCTCTTGTTTTGACACTTGTTCTTCTTTTCATCACAGTTGACCATCGAGTTTCAACTGTTTACTTGACTGTTTCACCTAAGCCCCAGGTGGACCCTTCTGAGCACAATAAAAGTGTATCCAATTCACGAAATAGTTAATTCATTTCATAAGGATTTTTATACCGGGAACAAAACAGGTTTATTACTGATTATTAACAAGCTAAACGGAAGGTTTGGAATACTCGTTAAAGTAAAAAAGTCTTGGTAAAACAAAAATGATGTGGAATATTTTATTTGGGATACCAATACTTTTCACTCAAAAGCTGCTGGTTGCACCTGACAGTTCGTGACAGCAGTGGGCTGGCAGCAGCTGAAGTTACATTTTTTCCTCTTTGCAGGTCTCGTCTCAGTGAATAACAACGGAGACCCACCAAAATATCAATCAAAGCAATCGTGGTACTTCCCCAACAGTCAAAGATCATCACGGACCGGAGTGACAGTTTATCAGGAAACTTCCGCTTGTCTAGCAGCATGATAATCTTTACAATTCCTATCAGCATTCGAGAAGGATTCTCATCAGAATCCGAAAGGAATTCCCATCATAATTCGAAAAGAATTCTCATTGGAATCTCTAAAGAATTACTTTCAGAATCATCGAAGTTTCATTAGTTAAGAGGCAATTAATAATAAACCGACTATAAATCCTAGTTTTTATGGTAAAGCTATTTTGAGAAATCTAGAGCTAGAAAAAATATATCTTTATTTTTACATTAACAGGTTAAATGGATTGATCTGATTCTTTGCCGCTTTTCCGGTCACTGAGAGTCTTTCGGAACCATAATGTTTTACAAGTTGTGGAGTTTCGACTGGATTTTATTTAAAACGTATTGTTTACTTGGCTTAGCAGTCTTATTATTGTATCAAACGAACTATAATGTTCTTGTTTCGACGTTTCGGTCCGAATCCTGATCCGAATAAACTGATTTGGGATTTTCTTGAACCGACTCGGTCCTATCGTTATTTCGATCATTGAGCAACTCATTCCAAATGTTATTATAAGCCCAGTAGTTCCGACCGGAGAGTTGGCTTTTTCTTCATCCGAGCAGGTCTGATAACGATTCCGAAGATCATCCAATTCTCTCCAAAGTATATAAACCACACGACCGACATACTTCAGACTTCATATTTATTGGCCTAACTAGATCCAGTAGTGAGTGGATTCACACCAAGAAAAATCGGAAAAATTTCTTGTCGCGAACCCTCGGATAGGACCAATTTTTTTTTTTTTTGAATAGCCTAGGTTTATAGAATCTTTCCAAAATTCGTTCCAATTTTATAACTATTTATTAATCCCTGTTTACTGCTTCTAAAGTGATTCGAACAAGGGCTATAGAAATTTAACGAGTTCAGAAAGTACATCAGGCAAAAATGATTGAATTTGACCATATGCAGTTAATATTTTATTTGACCCCTTATTCTAGAAAAATAGTAAGAAAGATGCGCCAAAAAATATCCATAATCCATGGAGAATTTGCTTCAGAATCTCTCGTCGATTTTCTTAGGATCTCCCCCGGAGTCGTTTGAAGATTTGTTTCGAATTCTTTCGAAGATTTGCCTCAGAATTCCTTGACAATTTGTTTCAGAATACTTCGACTATTTGATTCGTAATCTCTTGAATATTTAATTCGGAGTCTCTAGACGTTATGCTTCGGAATTCCGCATTGATTTGCTTCGGAATAGTTCGACTATTCGGTTTAGAATACATCGACGGTTTGCATCGGAACGCCTTGAAGATTTACTTCGGACTCCCTCGACGATTTACTTCGGAATCCCTCAACGAATTGCTTCGTAATCATTCGACGATTTGCTTCGAAATCCTTCGATGATTTGCTTCGGAATCCCTCGAAGATTTACTTCAACATCCCTGGAGGATTCTCTTCGAAATCACTGGAGGATTTTTTTTACGGATACCCTGGAGGAATAATTCGAGGAGTCCCTCGACGATTTGCTGCGGGATCCCTTGACAAATGTCTTCGGAACATTCGACGATTTGCATCTACACATTCATGGAAGACTCCCGACGGAATCTGTGGAACATTCCCCTTGGAGCTCCTGAAATACTTCCGTCGGATTCTCTGGAACATTCCCGTCGGAATCTCAGGAACGTTTCCGTCAAAATCGCTTGAATATTCCCGTTGGAATTCCTGAAACATTCCCGTCAGGATCCCTGGAGGATTTCCGTCGACATCCCGGGAGGATTTGGAATCCCTGAAACAGTCCCTTCGGAACCCTGGAACATTCCTGTTGGAATCCCTGGTGGGTTGGATTGATTCATTTGAGATAGGTAGAATATTTATGAAATATCCAAAAAGCAGCGATGGGAACCTGACGGCGATTCATCACATATTGTCCTTTGAGTGTGCGCGATAAAGCCGAGCGCTACTACACTTAGACGCAATAGCCATACTCTATCAATTTGAATCATTGTAGCAATCATCGGCAGGTTAACAAACACACTTCGATACTGTGGGCACAACAGAAAGCTCGAGATTGAGAAGAGAGAATATGGATGAGTGTGATTGATCCGCAATTGGCTTAAGTGCTTGGACCGGATTTTTCACATTACTAAGATAACTTGATGAGGTGGTATAATAATAAAATAAACAAATTAAGGGGCTATAGCTCTCCCTAGGCATCAGGGTGAGTTACGTCAATGCAGGAAGTATTTAAAATCTGTTTAAATTAAGGAAAACCGAGCAAATTATGAACTCCACAGCGTAAAAAGAGACCATAGTGTAACTATTTATCCACAATTTTAATTTTTTAGTCGGTACCGCCCCCATCATAATGTCATGTCCAAAGGGAAGGATTGATAGTTCGACACCCGTTATTTTCAGAGACTGAGATCTCCTCTGCGTCACCACGGAAGAAACGGCGAATGCAGCATTATTTCTCGGGTACTTATTCAAAAGGACGTATGTGATTTTGTAAACAATGATTCAAACGTCAATTTGTCCGATCTGATAGCACTCACGCAAACCAAACACCACAGACCGGTAGGGAAGCCTTCGGCTACCTGTTGGTGGTATTGGTTTGCGTGGAGTGCCATCAGATTGGACAAATCGACGTTTGAATCTTGTTTACGAAATCACATACGTCCTTTGAATAAGTACCCGAGATTTGATGTTTTTCCTTTCTCGTAGGGGAACAGACGGCTTTAGCAGGTTTTGTTCTATTATTGGCAGGGGGGTTTTTGTCGACCAAATTTTATGAAATTTAGCCACAATATTCTTTGATATGCAAAGAATGTTTGGGCCAAATTTGAGCATAATCAGTCATAAAAAAAACCCCGGCAAGATTTTTGTTTATCTGCCAAAGCTAGCTCTAGCGAAAAGATTGATGGGTGGAAGATGATCCTCAACTTAATCAACGAAAAAAGAATCTCCCTTGGCCAGAGAATTGTTTGCTTTGGTCTCATTGAAACGAAAAGTTAAAACCCTGGAACTTATCATTGGTCAATTTACTCGCAATAACTTGCATTTGACGAGGAATTCGGTCCCATAGTTTGCTATTGAAAAATGGCTGGATTGGATATTACGCTTAAGATATTTTGCCTTTCTCGTACAGCAAATTTGTATCGAAAGGCTAAATGATTGCTTCAGAAAAGAAGTTTTAATAGAAGGCATGGAGACCCATAGTGTTATATACCGATCGACTCAGCTCAACGAACTGAGGTGATGTCTGTATGCAGGGCCGGATTTAGCCGGAAGGGGGTTTTGGTTTTGGTACATAAGATTTGTGGGGGCCCGGGGCCACACCCCACCGCCCAGCCTCCCCCTAAATCCTGTCTGTATGTTTGTATATACTCACAACAAGTTGCATTCGACGGGGACATTATTTGCTATTGAAAATTGGCCCAATCGGACATTGCATTTCGGAATTATTGAAAAATCATTATTTTTCCCAAGGGTCCTTCCTGCAGCTGCAATCAATGCTAAAACATACAAAATGATCGTAAAAATGTAATCTATTCCCCTGAATAGCTTTTTTACTTTTCCAATGTGATTTTTAATATATTTTGTATTGCACGAGAAAGGCATCATCACTGATTAATCTGGGTTTTTTTAAAATCATTGTTTGGGAAATTTTCTTAAGAAAACTGTTTAGTTTTTGTTCATAAAAGGACGGCAAGACAATTAATGCAAAACAAATATGTATCTTTATTCTTTATAGAAGCATAGCTATCTGCTATAAAAAACATTTTGAAAAATTTTCTCTGCTTTGTCCACGAACTTATCGAATTCATCAAATATATTCCAACTAAATACTTAAGCTCTGTAAGCCGTTTTAGATCGATTAAAATGACGGAAAAGTATGTTCTTCCTTGGTTATGGCATGTAGATATATTTCCATGTACGCTATGACCTATTCGTATATGATTGTGAAATGAAAATGTGGTTACTTACCACCTTTCTGCATACAAACAAGTAGAGTCAACTATTGCTATTCACGTTGCATTTGATATCGAGGTTATGATAGAAATATTAACGAAGCACATAAATATTGCATTACAGATAAATCATCTAAATGACGTCGTAAAATCCGATAGCTAACAATGTATAGGACCGGGGAATTACGCCATGTCATGTCATATCTTATTGTCTCAAAATAGAATGATGCAGCACTGAATCGATATTCATTCAATTTGAAACAAAACCCAAACCTTAAAACAGCCGAGACGCAATTAAAAACGATGTATTTACCAATGAGATACAGAAAGTGTACGCCCCAGCTGGCACGACCCAAATGCTAAGTACTACAACGTTATAGCTCTATGTATCATCATCATCATCATTCGCCGTCATTTCGTTCGTATTCGAAAATAATCATTCTAACTGCCCCTTCTCCTCTTCCGGGATCTATGCGACGACGGGACGGAACTCGGAAGCACTCAATCGCTTGTTGGCGTTCAACGCCCCATTCGCTTCACCTCTGCCCGACAACACACTCGGAAAAAGATCACTACGGGAAAGTGGTCTGAAAAGCGTTAGTGGGTAGAAAACCTTTAGAGGAGGCTTGACGCTTTATGTTATTCCACACGTTCCGTCTCTTTTGCATTTTACTTTCCGGAGAGTTAATCTATCGATAACTTCGTACAATTCAAATAAAAAGCATTCACCTAGTAGAGATCAGAGCATTAGTGATTAATCACAGATTTAATCGTGATGAATGAATAATGGGTTATTTAACCATTACCCTCAAAGACCCAGGACCCAGGATTTTTTTCTCGGAATTCCTCGCGGTTTGTGCTCAATGGGAATAGCTATATTTTTGCCCTGATACATTTTAAGACCGAAATTCCTGCTCAGGTCCGAGTTATTGCTAAAAATAAGTGTGCGCGGGGGTCTTTTTTCCCTGTAATTCGAATATCAACTCAATGTTCTGGCCATGTTTACGTCCGGAATTTACAAATCAACCATCAAACCATCTCTAAAACATATTTGACAAGAATTCTAGTCGATTTCGATAGTTTCATTATTTGAATAGGACATGGTTGACTAAATTCAGGGCCGGATTCAGGCGTCACAATTTTGTGGGCTACAAAACCAATTACAATGAAACATGCCTGCGGGAATTGACATGCAGCTATACATGCTTTACAAATCAGGAGTTTTTAACTTTCCATTTTCAATTGAATGTAATCTGCTGAAATTCTTACCAGGGCCGGATTCAGGGGTCAAAATGGAGGACAGTAGCGGCCATAACACCAATTTCAATGAATCTGGCCATGCGACTGCTCAAACTTCATGAAAACACATCAGGAGTTCAATGAATTCTGTTTGCAATTGAAATTGAATTTCTAAAATTTTGACCAGGTCGGACTCAGAAGTCAAAATGAGGAAAGGTGGGACATAACACCAATTATAATAAAACTAGGCATGCGACTGCTCAAACTTCAAGAAAACACATCAGGAGCACACCCTAGCAGCACAATTCACGTTGATTTAGTTGCAGTAACTCATATATGAAAAAATATATTCAAAAAATATATACAAATATTTGGATTATTCAACATACAAATATTATCTATTTGGTTGAAATGCGGCTGACTAGTAAGCTTTAGAGATGGAAATAGAGCTGATACACAATTAAATCTTTTCTCCATTATTATTAAAGTTTTATTCTCATAAAACATCCAAAAATGATGCATGATGCGTATTAATCCACTTTCCCATCTCATTGTAAAGTTCATCCCATTTCCCCAACATCATCGTCATCATCATCATCATCGTCCGCATCTCCAGAAAGCATTTTATTCTTGCTGTAGATCAAAGACCTCTCCTAACATCACAGTTAGGAGCACAGTTTCTTTGCCGTTTGGGTTGCGTTCTGTCCATTCGCGTATGTTTGCGTTGGTCCGCGTTTTGCCCGCCATCGTGAAAAAAAAAACATATTCATCCACCTAATGAAAATAGCGTGTGCTTTAGAAAATGCAGTATCAGAAGAAAAACCTGATAAATTTCCTTCATGAGTCGGTGCTTTTCATACGTTTTAATAAGGCAAAATGTAAAAAGTTCTAAAATGGGTTCAATTTACTTTTCTACTGTCAAAATAATTTTTATTACTCATTGTAACTCTGTAACATAAAACCGTTTTCACCTATGTTCACGATTAAAAATAATAAATAGAAAAAAAATTATGAGCACGTGGATAAAGACATGACTTCAAAACGTGAAACTGAGTCGATTAATCCTCTTTCTCATGTTTAGTACCGAACCAAAATTTGTCTTCATTTAACAAAAGAAAGGTGATACTACAACCCTTCTGGTACACCTTGGTATCCGAGGAGGGCAAAAAAAAATGCAATGAAAATTTATTCGACGTTGATGTGTAAGTGCACATTTGGCGCCCTATACTACGCTTTCCATACATCGATCGCATTGGCATAAACCGTGAATACATTTCGAACAGTGCAAGCTGACAATGGTCCGTGCTTTTAACTTTTCGCTTAATGAGTGCCAACAGCGTATACTCTATGTACTGTCGCATACATGAACGTACAAGAGTGGTATTTTCCAGAGCTACAAATTATGACCCCGTGTAATTTAGATCTGATACTTCTCATTTTGTCGTTAAATAGATCAAGGTGGCTAAAGTCGTGATTCGCCGGTTGGAATGTAGATGCATATATCACTTTTCAATTGGGCCTTCGCTGTTTGGCCAAGGCCTAAGTTTAAAGCAATCATATATGCCAAAATTCAAAGCAAGCATTGAGCATTAGAGTTTACGTCTCAGAACATCATTTTCTATATACAAGTAGTAATTTATGTGTTATGTTGTATATATATATGTTGTCAGTTGCCACAACACAACTAAAAACTATAATTCCTTTGTTGAGTTGTGGCTTTGGCCCAACCAGCAAATCACGATTATACTATGGTAGGCTATAAATATTCATTTTCAAACCATGAATTTCTCGGACAGGTTGCTGGTTTTCTGAGCCTTATAAAGATAGAGTGAATTCTTCACAAGACATGCTGCAAGTGACCGAACATCAAATTACATACGTTTTCGAAACGCTATACATAAAAAAAAATACTGTGACATCAAATTGGACACTATCTATGCTGTCGATGAGAGGAAATTTAAAACCGAATTTGATGTATTAAAATATGTTTTTATCTGCCCTCATTATGATGTCAAACTTTGCTAGGGCAAAAAGGCGAAAAGCTGCCAACAAAGAAATCAAAGAAATTTTTTATGTTCTAGGTTCAAATCTCGGTGTGATCATACAATTTTTGTTATTGCTTACCGAAAATTTTCGCGAAAAGTGATGAATAAATAAATTCATCAAGCAGACACGGTTTTCGCTTATCTCCAGGTTCGTTCCAGAGACTTTTCTCTGGGATGGGAGAAAGATGTTTTCACAAGAAATTCCGAAAAAAGATTGTCCTTCGACCATAAAATCACTTGATTTCATCTTATCGAAACGAAAATTACGAAACATGAAAGCAAATTATAAATCAGGGGGTTTGACGCAAAGGGCTACGGTGAACTGACATCCCGGAAGGGGCGCCGAACATAGCTTTGGTCCTCATAAGTTCCAATATTCACGATTCCACGGGTCCGATGATAATCGACCGCAAATTTATTAAGGGTTGCGTTCCTGGTAGAGTAGCCTGGGCACATTTGCTCTTCTGACATCTGCTAGAGTGAGAGGGCGCGTCCTGTGGGATCTGCCTAGGCTGACAGTGAGCTTCTATAACAAGCTACACAGGGTTTGCAGAAATCGCTCTCAATAACGAACAACGATAAAAGAGAGGCAAAAACTGTTCCGAATCATAACAAGCCATGATAACAAATTTATCAAACTTGTATACAAGTGCGAAAAAACAGAATCGGATAGGCAGCCCCCACAGAAAAATGGTGATTCTTGCTTTGTTTTCGCTCCTTTCGTGTTGGTTACTGCACAGGTGTGTAGAACAAGTTTAAATGCATCATCAGAGCCAGTGCTTCCCGCATTTGGAGCTTTCTAAAAGAAATTTATCATAGAGTATAGCATCCCGAATCAGTTCTCTATCATGACAGCTTGCAAAAAAATTGGGAACTTAGTCAAGTCGAGTCAAGTACAAAACACTGAAGACGACCACACAGTTGTGGTCGAAATACGTATCTGCAAAGATAACGAAAATTAACTGGTGGAATTAAATGGACAGTACACAGCAAATAATTTTGAAAATTCAACGACGTGTAAAATTGCAGCTAGTCCCAACAAACAAATAAACACTCGATATTCAATTAAATTCGATTGATTTTTACAAGCAAGCACAGTTTAAATTTATTTCGATTTAAATGGACAGTAAGATCGATTGAATGTTACGTTTATTTGCATGCTCCAAATATGTGCATGAAAATACATTTAAAATCACAACATATTTTTATCTGTGTACTTAATTCGTCTTAGACGGTTTAATGCATTCCACTAAAAAGAGCTTAATATATTTTTCTGAGATGTGAGAAGTTAAAAGTGAAAAATTTGATAAGTGGTAAGTTGAAAATGAAAAGTGAGAAAAGTGAGAAGAGTGGTAAAAACCCAAATTAATCCACCTAGCTGTGACGATGCCTTTCTCGATTAAATCAAGATATACTGAAGGTGGTAACTTCGTTTCTTTCCCATTCCTATCTACCAAAAATGTTGGCAATTTTGTTTTTCTGTAAAATAAGTATAATACATTATGTTATAATCAAGTTATGACGATCGTGAAATTTTCTTTCATCCATTTTTGACAGAGAAATTATTTCAAGTATTGTTATTTGTAACACATATTTATATAATTGTTATGACTAACTGGACGGGTTGGTATATAACATCATGGGTCTCCAAGACTTCTAGGGTTCAAATGAAATGTACACGAACATTTTAAAAATTAAGCCAATAATTCTCAAGGCCGACTAGAATATGACGTCAAATACATTTAAGATTATTCAACCAACGACAACCAGACCCCCCCCCGCCCCCTTTTCAACCACCCCAACCACCCCGATGCAATTTTTGAACGATTCCTAAATATAAATAGAAGACTAACAAAACCGCATACATAATATATTATGGAAATAAGGAGATGTACAAAACGAAAACTATATTCAAATTGAAATCACCCAAACTTCATCTTTTTCCCCTTCCAATGTATGACACAAAACATGGGAAAAGATGGAAAACTGCCTAAACCATTTTCATTGTCAGCGGCGAACGCATTAATCAATCTTGATGAAATTAAATAGCATGTAATTAGAAGAGTGGCTCTGCGGAATGCAACTTGTTGCGATAAAATCAGTTAAGTCTAAGTACATGAAAATCGTGTGAGTTTTTGAGGTTGAAAAAGTGACCATACAGAAAGCGGGCTTGGTAGTCATATGGCTACTGCTTCTGCCTCATACGCAGGAGGTCGTGGGTTCAATCCCAGGTCCGTTCCATTCTCCTACTTTGTATCTTTCTCTTTATTTCTCATGTTCTAGCAATCGCTAGAACTGGAAATGGACTTCCATACCGTTTCCATTACTATTCCTATACCTTCAACTTGAGTATTCTAGCAGTAACCTGCTAGAATTGGAAATGATCTATAGAGCCCGTTTCTCATCCAACCAGAAATTCCATCAGTTACCTTCTCCTATCTATCACATTGGCAGCTCGTTAACCAAGACGGACCTCTGCCTCTCCAACCTAACCCAGAAACTCCAACAAATTCCGCATGAACTCGTGGCAAGTGCAGAGGTATATTCGGCTTGCAGTGGGCGAGTGATTGCATCATCATTTCCTCCCCCTTCCCAACATTGACTTGCATTCTGACGTGGCAGGCGCCAGTATGACCTAACAAATCAGATCACCAGTACTTGTACATTGAAGATGTGTGCTAGTCCCAAGCAAAACATCTGTTGGTTCCCTGTGCAAGAACAGCTGATCTGGTCATAATGGAGTTGCAACTACGAGCAGTCAATCAAGCTCAAGCTCAAGCTCAAGCTTGAAAAAGTGACCATACAGACACACAAACATACACACACATACATACACACACACACAGACATCATCTCGATTCATAAAACTGAGTTGAGTGGTATACGAAACTTTACTATCAGATGTTCATGTAAAAAGTTCGTTTTCAGAGTGAAATGATAGCCTTTCGGTACAACTTTGTTGTACGAGAAAGGCAAAAAGGTAAAAAGAAAGGTAAAAAGTGGAAAGTAAGAAGCGTGAAGTGAAAAGTAAGAAGTGAGAAGTAATAAATGAGAATTTCGAAGTGAGACGTGAAGAGTGAGATGTGAGAAGTAAGTAGTGAGAAATGAGAAGTGAACAATGGGAAGATTGAGTTGAGTAATGAGAAGTAAGAAATGAAGACCAAGGAATGAAAAGAGAAAAGCGAGGTGAAAATTGAAAATTTTTAGCCTAATATTTATTCCTTCTTCCTTTTTTCCCTTCTTTCTTTTGTTTTTCTTCCTTCTTACTTTTTATTTCTTTCATCCTTATTATTTCTCTCTTTTTCTTTCTTCATCATTATTCTTCTCTTCCTTCTTCTTAATTCATTCTTCGACTTTTGTTCTTCATTTCTTATTTTCTTTATTCTTCCTTTTTTCTTTTTCATTCTTTCTTATTCCATTTTTTCTTTCTTCTTCTTCCTTATTTTGACTTCTTCCTTCTGTCTTAAATCTCACTATTCACTTTTTCACTTCTAAACATCTCGCTTTCTACATCCCAATTATCATCTCTTACTTCCCATCTCTTGCTTCTGTTTTCCTCACTATTCACTTCCAACTTCTAACTTCACAACTAACAGATCTCACTTCTAATCTAATGTAATGTAATCGAACACAAACGTAGCCGGTACAAAGAAAGCATCCTGGAAAATCATTGAGTTAGATGACGCCCAATAATTTTTCTTGTCAATATTGAGGCTCACAGCATACCAGTGGTATGACATAAGCCTCAAAGCGGCCAGGCCCACTGCGTTGTGTTTGCCGCAGAGATGATTCTTCGAGATGTATCGTGTTCAAGTATTCACTTCAACATGATACATATCACGAATCTACAGGGGTTGAAGGATGCGTGGACATACCGTACCAAACGCATCGCGTTCTTTTTAAGTTCTTATTTTGGTAGTCGTATATAAATATGTAGTGAAATGAATAACATTATAATAAGAAATTAAGGTATCTGTTCCTATATCAATAACAATAAGGCAATGCGCATATGAAATTGATTGATTTCTCACACAATAATCAAGAAACATGAGAATAATTATTAGAGTGGGCCGCAGTTGTATGGAAAAACGCAAACTTGTGAGATCAAGGTTTTTCTGAATCGTTTTGGGACCCCAATCAACTGTGCAAAATATGGGCTCGATTGGTTGCAACCTCGCATGCCGCATCGCGTTTTAAATTTACATGGAGATTAGCATGGGAAAACATACTTTTTTACATTTTTGCTCTTAGCGGCTTCAATTTATCATCAATCACGTGACTCAATACGTTAGCATCTAGCCTGGAAGATGCTGAAAGACTTTGCCGAAGAATGTACGTAGCTGGAAGGTCTACAAAAAATGTTTCGAAAATTGATTGTGTAAACCATATGCAAGAAATCAATGTTTCTGCCAGCACTACCGGGCAACCTATGGTTCTCGAAGGGCAAAACCCATCTTCCTTCTCGTCGGATTTTTTTCTTTGTGAAATGATTCCCCTATAAGCCCTATAAGATCAATTATTTTAAAATAACACTCAATTAAATTATTGGTCTACGTAGTACGGCAGTGCTGGCAGAATAAACGATTTTTTGCATATGGTTTGAACACTCAATGTTCTAAGCGTTATAACTTTTTTCGTGGACGTTCCAGCAACGTGCCTTCTTCAGCAAAGTTTTTCGGCATCCTTTGGGTTATACTTTAACGCAATGTGCCACTTGGTTTACGATGAACTGAAGCCTTTAGTAGTAGAAATGCAAAAATATACGTTCTCCCATACTAATTTCCATACAAACCTCAAACGCGATGCGGAAAGCGAGGAAGCAACCAATCGGTCCCAAATTCTGCACAGTTGTTCAGGACCCAGAATGGCTTCGAAAAACCATTGATTTGAAAAAATGACCATGACGCCCCACTCTAATAATTATGCTCGGCTCACGTAATTTAGAATTGAAAACAATTTGGTAATTTCAAAAATGAAATTATTATCACATTATAGAAGTATTTAGCTAAAAAACATCATCACCGCCATGTACCTTTTTCAATAACATTCAAAAACATTTAATCCTATGCTTGTGCCTATATCAATAATACTGTTTCCAACATAAAATACGCACACTATTACTCGTGTGTATACGTAACGATAAGATTGCAGTGATGCCGAATTCTTCAATGTTTTGTATTTGAGTTGAAATATAATTACAAATTTTGTTGTAGTTGTTCAACTTATCAGTTTAATTTTATGTTTGTCATAGTATATCTTTCGGATATACCTTATTTTACAAACATAAGAGTTGAATTTCACAGTGATAGTTCATTCAAGCATTTTTGAAACAAATATCTAGGTCGGCAACCCTTGAGACTACTGCAAGCCATGTAAACAGTTTGGAATACGGACAAGGATAATTTAGACGTTGTTCGAAATAAACCTATATCGAACTATAGAAAAATCGCGTTGGTTTTTCAAATATAATTATATTTATAGTGAAAATGTAATGTGCTTTATGTGTTGTGAAGTGAATTTTGAAAGGATACATTTGTGTTAGCTTGAAATTGAGTGGTAAACAACGACATGAAAACAGATGAATCTGCTCGTAGCAATCGAGCAGTGCATCAAACCATCAGTTCAGAGGTAGGAAAATGAAAATAAAAGTGCTTTATAATTTTATCTTTTAATAATTTGATTCTTGTGAGTTAAAACATTACTTAAACAAAATCTTGAATAATAATCCAAACATTCAATAATGTGTTCCATCCATTATTGTGTACATACGATGTGAGAAATTGTAATTAAATTGATTTTTTATTTGATTTAACGACGGTTGGGATTAATATACGGGCTGTTGTTAATATGGGAACAAATACCCTATATCAAATTTTATATATATATTTGTAGAATATAACATCAACTAGGAGTCAAAGTTAACTCGGGATGTACTTCTTTTGTAGAAGAAGCTGGAAATTGCGAAAAATTTAATTATTATTTAGAATGTTATGAGTATTAGATAGCCGGTCATGTGGCAGGACGTCGTCCGCATAAAGGTTACATGGCAGGTTGTGAAGCTTTCATTCCTGGGATGTTTTGTAGTGTACTATGAAAATGTTAAATCATGAAAATATGAAGGTACATAATACAATAATATAAATATATAAAAGCATGAAAATTTGAAAAAACATATGAAAACGGAAACATGAAAATATAGAAATATGTAAATATGCAAATTAAATTATAACAACATGAAAGTATAAAAAAAAATATGAAAATTAAGTGTTACAAATTATAACAATATGAAAATATGATAGCATGAAAAAAGAAAATACAAATATATGAAAACACAAACGATTAAAATATGGAATTTTAAATTTTAAAATACAAAAGTATAAAAATATGAACATATACAGGAATAACAAATGTGAAAGCATGAAAATATAAAAGCATCATAATGTGAGCATATAAAAGTATAAAAATAGGAAAAAAATAAGAATATGGAAAATATAAAAATATTATAATATGTAAGTGTAATAACATGAAATTATATAAATATGAAAATACAAAAATACAAAATATAAAAGTTTAAAAATATTAAAAATAAGAAAGTGTAATGTTAAATTTAAAGAAATATGAAAATATGATAATATAAAAAATTAATAATAAAAATTTTAATGCACAAAATTAATATACATAAAAGTGTAAGATTAGGAAGGTATGAAAAACGTAACTACTACATAACTATGTAATGTAAAAATATAAAATTATATTGCGCTTTTTGCACTTTATAAGAGTTTTGCGAGATTTCCCCTCTCACAGTCATCCTCCTCTCACACTCAACATACTCAAAAAAGTTTGATCCTCCGTGTATAATATTTGTGTGTGAGTGCTCAATCTGAAAACAAACAGACGTTAAATCTTGGCGGGAATCGACCCAGTGTACACGCTTACATGTGACTAATGAGTAATGAGTTACAATTGGGTAAATTTCAGCAACAAAAATCGATCAACCCGAAATGAGAGTGATTGTGAGAAAAAGAAGCGAGCAAATCACATTCTACACATAACTCTTCAAATTGGTGAAATCGGCAATAAAAATATGGAAACTTAAAAAATTAAAATGTAAAAATATTAAAAATAAATATAGTGAAATATTAAAAATAATTATAATGAAATATGGAAAATAAATAAATTACTATAAATTATTTCGTGGATTGGAAACTAGTGATACTCATGTTTCCTTTGAAATCTCTGTCCTGATTGCTATCAGAAATCAAGGTGGATGTAGTTCTTAATTTCAATCTATGACAAAAATGACAAAAGCATAAGAATAACTATTCCTGGCCACGGTTATGTGTTCAGGACACATGACATAAGATGAGATAATATTTTATTTTCTTATTAATTTTGTACTGCCTAATTTACGAAAATAGTTTTAATAAATACAATGAAGGTGTGAACCAGTGAAGGGTTAAAAAAACTCTATAATAAAGAATTGAAAAAATACAATTCTGTAACTAATGAAGAATTTTTTTTCTTTCCGCATTGTTTGCCAACATTTTTCAGATCAATTTCGTTTCTCTTTTTTCGTTTCCTTTTTTTATTGCATATTATTCGGCAGCTCGGCTGTACGAAAATCATTACTTTTGTTAAATATCTTGGCTGTGCATATACGCAGCACATGTTTCGAAATGGACAAATTGATATGAAACTCGTGAAAAACAATTCACGTGTTTTGGAGGAATAGAAGGTTGAGGGTTCGAGTTCCTCCAAAACACGTGGATTCTTTTTCTCGAGCTTCATATCAATTTATCCATTTCGAAACATGTGCTGTGCATTGCATATGCACAGTCAAAATATTTATCAAAGCAAATAAAATTCTCTTTTTTTTCAATCCTCCCTCGTACCTTCCATAAAATATACCTTACGTATCTCTCATAAAATAAATTTAATATTTATATCGACCTAATGATGGTTTGAGTCCTGAACCCTCCACATACCTCTCGTTGCAAAAGGGTTTTAAACGGGAATGGGCCGTTTGGTTGAAAGTCATTAGCAGAAGGCCACAAGACTGAAAGTTGTTTGGCCAAATATGTAATTTTGCCGATCAAACCATTAGGCAAAAACCCATCTGCCAGAAAGTCGTTTGACCGAAAATGTTATTTGGCCGAAATGGACTAATGGTCGAAAAAGCCGTTCAACCGAACAGGTCATTTGACCTAAATAGTCAACTGGCTGAAAAGTACATTTGACCAAAAATGCCATTTAGCCTAAAATGTCGTTCAGCCGAAGTCGCAATTCAACAGAAAGGGCCATTTAACCCAACGGGTTGACATTTTGACCATATCGTTCAGAAAATGTCATTTTAGGCCGTACGGTATGACTCGTCAAACGACTTTTTTTTTAGCTTAATGACCTGTCGGCCAAACAACATTTTCGCCCAAATGATCTGGTAGAGCTGTTTGGTAAAAAATCGGTCATTCGGCCGAAAACCACAATGCCGAAAGCTGTTTGGCCGAATATGCCATTTTACCAAACAAATCATTCGGCTTTAAAATTTTTAAATTTAGATGTAAAAAAAAGTTAAAATCTTTTCATAAATATTACCTCAGTTGAATTGGCCGAAAAAATTAACAGAAAACTAAATGGAAAACTTAACAGCAGAATTATGCTGCAGCCGTCCACGCGCAATCAATGTGTTTTTGCATGCATTTAGTATTCAAAATTGTTTACATTAGAGGAAGGACAACGGACCTCGGCTACCCCTTCCGGATGGCTGATTCTATTTCATGCAATATTCAAGCTTCGATATTGAAAGCCACCTAAACTAGGCCTTCAATTCTCCTTGATGAATTGAATTGTCATCCAGTTATCCATCAATGAATTGGCAAAGTACGCAGACAAACATCGCCGATAAGAAAATAATGAACGGTCATATGTGATATTGATATTGACGATTTGCGGCAAGACCTTTGTAGAACCTTTGCATTTAACTCGAAGAGTAAATATTGATATCACATCTTGGAGTTTCAAGTGCGATGGCATCAAAGCAAAATTAGGACGAATCGGAACAGGGGTCGATAGTTAGCAAAGATATGTACAAAATACTTCTATCGATCGAATCAACAACATTCTCACCACTAACTTTCGAATACAGTGTTCGATCGTCATAAAATTATTATATGTAGATAAAATTATCTGTACATACATACACTAGGAGATATTAACTCAGTTTCTGCGGCTAAAATAATTGCTACATGAATTATGTAGCATTCGCAAATCATGAGGCTAACACGATGGGAAGTCGAGACAATTTCCAATCCGAAAATTGACTAGACCGGCACCGGGAATCGAACCCAGCCACCCTCAGCATGGTCTTGCTTTGTAGCCGCGCATCTTACCGCACGGCTAAGGAGGGCCCCATCATTTATTACATGCTTCTAAATAAATAACAATGTCAGTATCTATGTCAATGTTATTTTGATGGACACTACTGAAAAATTTCAAACATGAAAAAAATATATTTTTTTATTTTTATTGATATTGATATGGATACGGGATAATATCCCGGGTTACTGAACCATGAATTCATAATTAATTCAAGGAGCAGTAACCCTGCTTTGTTTTGAGGCTCCACGCTAAAATTTCTCTATCCACACCTGATATTTGGATCACTTTGGATCAACATCAAAAGCAGGCCATAAATTAACCCTCGCTAATCAAATTTTTCAAATTTATTTTGTCTACTATCCTGTCTAGAAACATTCACTACCTGATGAGAACCACCGAAAACGCTAAATAAAGTGCTTCAAATAAATTCCGATCGCCCACGATTATGACTTGGCGCGAGGTCGAACGCATGGAAAAGAACAAACGTATGTCACCACGCACACCATATGCTCAATCCAACGCTACTTCTCGCGCTCTTCAATTCCCGCGAAAAGCGGCGGGGTCATCCGTATCTGTAACTGTAATGCGCGAATCTGATTGCAGTAAATCGAACGCACCCCTCACATGCCTTGCACAGCTTGCAGAGTATTCGAAAATTCTAACAAAACATTCTCACGCACTGTATTTGCAAACGAACAAACACCTCCATCAGCCTATACCCAAGGGCTAATTCAAGGTCAAACGGCATCTCCACCCGGAGGTCCTTACGTTCCGGTTCGATTGTCGTCTCGTTTGCCATCACTCGGCCCAGCGGCAGTGGGAATAGGTGGAGTTAGAGATTGAGTCTAGTTGGAGTTGGACGCAGACTGCGAAATAACGATGCACCAGGGGAAGGGCCGATTTATAGGCGTTTCGTAAAGGTGACAGTGACAGGTCTCTCACGACGACCAGCACGCACTTGAACCAAAACAAAAATAAGACAAGCCTCGCACGGATGCAAGTCACATCAAGTGGGCAATGAAATATCATCACACACAAACACTCGAGCCAGCACGTGCACTCGTGTCGATCGGATCGATGCGATGCGATGTTCTCGTGACGTCACGCGACAACTACCGTCGACCGTCGACGACACCAGCGAGGTGTAGTGGTGTGATGCTCGAACAACACTCAGCGAATACAGAAAATTTCGCTTTCTATCGGCGGGCGACCGCTAGCTCGGCGATGTTCGGCGCGACGACGTTCGCGTTCATCAGTATTGTGCGGGCAATGAAACAGTTAACTTATGTTATGTAAAGTACGCGCTAGCCAGATGCCAGAGAGGGCATAGCGATATTCGTCGGTGTGTGACCTAATCAGCCATCATCATCAGCACCATCATCAATAACAGCAGCAGCAGTTTCATTTGGGTTGTGTCTTCACGCTCCAAACGTAGGGAAGAAGAGTGGTGACCTCTTGTTCATTGCTGCTACTGAAATATTCGTGGCAGTCAGCCAGTGTCTCGTCTGGCAGCAGTCAAGAGGAAAAATAGTACACATTTGGAGTGTGTTTTGTGTGTACAAATATTACCAGGAATTGCATGAGCCGTGAAAAATAACAGTGGTTGAAAGTGGTCCATGACAGAAGGTCTGACAGATCGCGCAAGTGAGCACAGCGAAAAAAAGAAAATGGATTACGGGAGTGCTTGAATGGAAGAAAAATTTATAATTTAGCTATATTTTTATTATATGTAGTTTTCACGTTTCTCTCGTATGTTGTTCACTTCATTCCGCCACACATACCAGTGTGGGCACGTTTGCACAACAGTTGCTGGCACATAGCAGCAGAAGAGATCGCAAGGAGCGCTAGTGTTAGTGAGTCCATCCGTGGGCAAGTGTACGTGCAGAAGGTCTTCGTTTCGCAAATGTGCGAGTGTTGTACGTCGATGAAGACGACAACGGGTGTTTATACGGGCAGTGAAGAAAAGCAGAAAAAATCGAATAAGATTTTGACAGCTCGCCGCTTTTGATCAAATAAAAATAAAAAAGCAAGTTTTATTGATTACTTCCACGACGGAGCTTAGATCGTGAGAAGTGTGAGAGTGCAGGGAATTTCTCGGGAAATGAATCTTGGCAGGTCCACCAAGGAATATGAATGTGGCACAATGGCCACGCAGTGTATGGTGAACAAGTGCGAAGCCAAAGAAATTGTCTAGCATGGTCCTAGCCAAGAAAGTGTGAATAAAATGGTCACAACAGTGTCTAGCTCACGGAAGAGAGCTCCGTTCAAGTGAATTTGTTATACTACTGATCCTCTTGTGGGGATATTTTTCTGTAGTGTACAGTGAAATAAATCGTAGTGTGACAGAAATGTGGTGGATATGACTACGGAAGTCAGTCGACAATGGAGATCGCTTGGATTAAACGGCACGAAGGAGTCTCGCACGAGATCTCCAGCTGCCCAATCCTTGCCCCCACTCCCTAATCCAGTTCCAATCCTAAGCAAAACCACATCCAATCAAAAAACTACTCGTAAAGCTAATAATAATATTAACAACAACAACAACAACAACAACAGTCGTAAAAAGGTCAACAGAAACCTCGACAAATCGGTCGCGTCGCAGTCAGAAATCATTATAGATGGAAGCAAATACAACTTGAAGCCCATCATCAAGCTAAAAGCAGTTCCTTGGCCTCAAAACAGTTCCGATAAGAAACCACAACCGAAGAAGCACCAGGCTAAAGACATTTCGAACGTCAATAGTAAGAAAAACACTACGAAAAACGATAGCGACGTCGCGAGTGGTGATAAAAAACGTCGCTCTAGTGGAAAGAGACAGCACTACAATATTGTTGCAGCAGGGGAAAACGATGACGTCGAGACTACAAAGTTGATACTACGGCGGCGCAACAACACTCCGAAAGGAAAACGTTGTGCGACATCACTCGGTGCCACCAACACCAGTTCACAAACGTCATCCTCGATTGGTGCAACAAACTCTCAAAACAAAAACAAGAGGGCAATGTTATCCACCAGCAACGATGGAAACGACGAGAACATTCAAAACGTCAAAGTTGTGGATCCTCACAATAACAACAAACAACCGAAGCGCAATATCAAACAGGAACCCCAAGAGCCAATGCTGCTGGCGTCGCAAATCAAGCAAGAACCAATCGAGGGCCATCGCAAGTCCAGCAGACGGAGACAGTTTACGGATCGGATTATCGACACAATGTGCATCCCGGAATTCTATTTCAACGCCAGGTGTCGAAGTAAAACGAAAAAGGCTACCACTAAGAAAAAGAACCCGGTGGCTATTGTGGCAGCAGCTGCTGCTGCAGCTGCTTCTTCCTCAGTGGTCAAAAGTAACAGTCGCGCCACACCGAATAAGAGCAAAACAAATAATGCAACCTGTGCCAGAGCTAGCAGTGGTGGAAGAAAATCGAAAGAAATTCCCACCCCTACTATTACGGAGGAGGATTCATCTATCCCACGGTTGAATCCGATTTTCCTGTTTGTAAAGCAAGAAGGGACACGAATCGTTGAGGTTCGTTGCGAAGACTATGACAAGCGAAATCGTATACGAATAACCAAAACATCAAATGGCCTGTGGAGGTCCTTTCCTCGGACGGATACCAGTTCGTCGGTGGTATTTTCCCTGTTGCCCAAAACGGACTCGCCGTCGCTGGTTGATGGTGAATTGAAGGCAGGCATACCAAAGTACAAAAAACTTCACAAAAAGAAAAAGAAGCACAAAAAGGAAAAACGGAGAAAGGTGTTGGAGGAAGCTGCCCCCGAGCAGGACGACGGTGGCGCTTGTTTGGAAGTGCATGAGGAACTGAATATGGATGAAGTCGATGGCGACGACGATGACGTTATCGATATAACGCCAATCGACGAACGGCACGAGGAAATTAGTTTGAACCTGAAGGATTTGAGCCAATCAGATGTTACTGTTGAAGATATTAGTAATCAAAATAATTTAACCGTTAATAGCAACAATATCAGTAGTAATAGTGAATGTAATGCAAATAATAGTAGTATAAATATCGCCACTAGCCTAAAAGAAATCAGTACCAATAGTATTAACGCCCACACTAGTAACACAGATAGCAATAAAGACGACGGCAGTGACAATGACGTCGAGCTGATACCAGCAGATGAGGAGATGCATGAGGTGATCCAAGAGCATCATTCCCAGGAATTAGTGCACCAAGGAACGAGCTTAGGTCAAGTAGGTGCAGGAGTCGTATCCTGGGCGGAAGAATTGGATAACATTGAGGCACAGATACCATCAACCATCATCTCGGTACAAGAACTTCAACGTGCTCGAAGCAGTGCGCATGTCAATGGCAGCGTTGAACAGCACACCACAACAACGGCGACGCTCAATAATTTGATTGCACTAAATGAACTTGGGTTTAATCATCAGGAAAACCACGCGAACGAATGCATCGAGAAAACAATCTCCTATCACTTGGAGTCTCTGCAGGCGGTTGCGGTGGCGGCTGCTGCAGCCGCTGCTGCCAGGAGCAACGGCACTAGCACCTCTACAACCGCAACCGATTCGAGCAAACATGGCACTATTGGTGCATCCTCGGATGCTGCTGGTGCAGCTGCAGCAGCTCCTTCCGCTGCCATCGGGCCACCCACTGTGGCGGTGGGTGGTAACGGAGGCAGCAATAGTGTGAGTGCGAAAGAAGTTGGGGAACAAGGTGGCGAACCGTTGCACACATCAACAACTTCCGATGCACCGACTGTGCATGAGATTGACGACGATGGAGACGAAGTGTGCGTTCTGGAGTCGGATCCAACGCCAGCACAGCTTCAGCACCACCAAACAAAAGGACGAAATGAAAATATGTGCCTGGATAGCGCAGTATACGAAAATTGTAAGACGGAATCGGATTGCATCCAAAACGCGGAAGTGCAACCACACATCACAATCAGTAGTGACAGTGAGCTGGAGGATGATGATCCCAAGCATCATCATCTGAGTGAGTTTAACGATTGCAGTGACCTGATCGAAGGAATTCGTGAAATCCAATCCGCCAATCCAGAAGACTTGCTACATGCCAACTGTGGTGAAAATACAATGACTGGTGCCGAACTGCTCGATTCGCTGGTAGAGCAACGGTGTGAAGACAATCATATTTCTGGAACCGATGATCTCAAGAACACTATTTATTCCATATCAGACGACTATAACGACGACGATGATGTCCTTTTGGAACCTGAACCTGTTGCCGACATTATCTCGCGTCTAGGTGAATCGTTAAGCACATCGCCCAAGTGTTTATCCTTTAACGAAGCTGGTGAAATTGAAGGACTTACCGGAGATTTGTTCGATACCACCCATCATTCGTTGCAGATGGACGACAATCTTCCCAACCCGTTCTCCTCACAAAACCCCACGTTGGATGAACTGTCCATCACAATAAAAGACCTCACAGATAGCAGTGAACATGCTAATTCCTATTTCAATGCTAGTGCCGAGAAGAATGACAAAGAAACCGATACCCCCATAGTGATTTCACCGGACTCTTGTCAAGAAGAATTACCAAAGGATCTTAGCTGTCGAAAACGTAGTGAAAAGAGCACGGACTCAATAGTGACCCTTTCCCCCTCCCCACGACCAATATCTCATAGTTCAGATGCCATCCAGTCACCTCAACCCAGCGGGCTGCCTGCTGTCCCTCCATCACCTGACATATTCCTACAGCCCAAATCCGTCTCAAATGCAGTTATCGAAAATCTTATGTCGCAGGCTGCTGCAACAACAGCAAAACCTCGACCTGCTAATCAACAGAAAGAACCTCTTGATCTCGGCAAATGTCGGAAGTCTGCAAGCCCTACAGTTAGCTGTTCGGAAGAAGCCAAGCGTCAATCCTCTTGCGAAGATGAGCCCAAAACAAAACGGATCAAAACCGACCCAGAAGCCAATAAATCATCCAGCACAACAGGATCCAGTTCCAGTAGCGTTACGGAAAATCCTATCGCCACAGCCTTGGCTAGCGGAAGTGGCAGTAATAGGAGTACCCCTTCCACTCACACCAATGCGAGCGAATCGACGCGTTTGGTGGAAATGCTAACATCGGGCAACGATCCGGATGCTCTCACACAGCTACGCTTACTGGTTAGCAATCCAGCGTGGAAAGTACCTGATCCATTACTAGTGCCAAAGGATCGTCTCAACGCTGTACTAGCGTCGCCCGCACGAGAGATTCCGCTTCTTCTAACAACCCGGCCAGAACTACGCTTACCGGAAGCATTCGCATTCCCCAATATCCTGCAAGATCCAGATATTCTGGTGATTTCACTCTCTCAACTCGAGAAAATTCTCGAAACCCAAGATGAACTCCTGAAACTTAAATCCAAGACGGACACTTGTAAAAAGACTGCTCCAAGTCCTCTGGAAACGTTGAAACAAACTCTCACAGCTCAAGCGGCCAAGCAGAACCCCATGATGAGCTCATTACTTGCTTCCGGGCTAGCGGGTGACATCGATGCTGCTACTGCAGCCGCATTCAACCAAATGCTCTGGCTGCCATACCTAGGCCAGATGGGACAGCTCGGACCGGAACTTCTCAAAGCGATGATGAACATTCCAAACTCCAACCCAAGTCTTTCCGACATGCTGCCATTCATGAATCCTCGATTTCAAGATCTCTGTGGTATGTCATCCAATCCAGTGGATTACAAACGTCAATTGGAATTCGCTATGTGGCAAGACGCGCTCAGTCAAGTGAACACGGCCAGTTTGCAGCGTAAACAGGATGCTCAAAAGAAGGCAGCAGTCACCATCGATCGAAAGCCCATTATTCCGCCAAAGACTCTCGAGCAGCAGCGCTCCGTAGCAGCGGTTGCCGCCGCAGCTAGCATGTTCCAACAGCAAAACCAACAGAACAAAAAATCCAACTCTGTAATGAACTCCCTGAATCCTCTCTCGATACCTCAGTTCATGACCCCATCGATGCCAAATAACCGATTCGCCAGCAACAACCGAACCTCAACAATGCAATCTCCATCCTCGCTGCAGCAGCAGTTCAACCATTCGGGAATCAAAACCATGCCAAACATGATGAACCAGGCTGCAGCCGCCGCGGCCGCCGCCAATGCGCAGATGCGACAGCAGCAAACCCGACCGCAACTTTCCACCGCTCAAAAGAGCAAACAAAATGCCAATTCCATGTTTCCCAACAATCCCTTCTTTAACCTTCCGACCACCTTCCAAGAATTCCACGAACAGCAGCAGCAGCTCGCGCGAAAGCTGCAGAAAGACCCCCAGGGCCATTCCCGCGAGCAGATGCTTCATCATCAGGAGGAACAAAAGCCTCGTGTGACCTGTAAATCTCTCATGAATCTCCTCCAACCCGAGAAGCAGCAACAGCTGCAGCAGAAGCAAAGTGTTAACAGCAAGTTGGCAAACCTGATGGCACTGCCGGGAATGGACCTATACGCTGCATCCGGTCAGCACGATCAACTGCAGCAGCAAATGTTCTTGCAACAACAGCAGCAGCAACAACAACAACAGCAGCAACAACAGCAATTACTACAACAGCAGCAACAACAGTTGCTGCATCAACAGCAGGCGCAACATCAGCAGCAACAGCACCAAGGAAAGCTGAAGGTCAAGCCCGGGTTGCACTTGCTCGATCCGGCGGCCATTCAGCGGCGGTTGTTGAATACGGACGAACTGCCCGAGGTGGGCAGCACCACCAGCGGGTTGGACGATTCGACCGACCTGAGCTCACCGCTGTGGCATCCGCTGTTCGGAAGGTGAGTGTTATCATTGATGTTTTTTTTTTGCCGTTTGGCTTCAATGTTTGTTAAACAGGTGGAAACTATGGACAATAAAATTATAAGCTGAGTAAACTTGTTTTACGAACGTGGAATGGTGTCTGCTGAAATGACAGAAAAGCTTGTGATTTGGAAGGAACCAGAACGCCTGGGTAGGGGTTTTTGGTTCATAATACAGCTTATTTGCATAAATCAAGTCACACTCTGTAATCATTTTCTGCTGTATTCATTTTTATTTGTAAGAATGGTCTCTGGAAATAAATATATTTCTTACATATAGAGGGGTTAGGTTCCCTAATTCATTATTCAACAAATTCATTGCTATTCTTCGATTGAATAATCAGTTTTAATGGTCGATGTGCGATGATTGAACTGCATCCTACGGTGGGAATTATGTGTCATGGCCACTGATGACATATGTCAAGTTGATGCATTCATCTAAAAGAGCTCAACAATTTCCATAAAATTAGCATTCTAGTGGCCATAACTTCAGAATACAAGGACCAATTTAGCACATTTTCAATAGAAACCCCGCTTTGCAGTCTTCATAGTTGGAGTATTTAAAGCAAACCATAATCTAACCGTCCTTTTTTAAACGGCTTTATATTTACAGCGTTACAGCGTCTATTGTCGTTCCAGAAGCATACATCTCCAAAAATCCTCTAGGAATACAAAAGGATAAGGAATAACTGAAGCTTGTATCTCCCTGTTATTAGCAAATTGTGGAACAGTTTCGCGCAGTCCATGTCGGTGATGGAAAATGTCAAAACATTGTTCACTAATTTGCTAATAACTTTTTATTTTTGATTAACATGTAATGCTTATAGGATCAGAAAAAATACAAGATCCTATGTTAAAAACACAATTGTAAAAATCTTTTGAAAGAAGTTACTAGCAAATCAGTCCTATGGCGTCTAAATGACACTTCCCGTCACTGGCCATGTACTGAATGGAAGAGTGTGGGTTCAAGTCCCATCGGTGGGGAATTCTTTTCCGCAATGTTTAATAAAAAAATCACTCTCCATGGATAACGTATTCTGTGCTTCAAAATTGAACTTCTTCATTCAAAAAAGAATTTAATTTCAACCATT
Organism: Armigeres subalbatus; assembly: GCF_024139115.2. Classification (NCBI taxonomy): domain Eukaryota; kingdom Metazoa; phylum Arthropoda; class Insecta; order Diptera; family Culicidae; genus Armigeres; species Armigeres subalbatus. The sequence continues at coordinate 382,264,830 of NC_085141.1, read as the reverse complement.
GGCGTAACTAGCCACCATGTCTATAGGGAGGGAGTCAAAAGCCCTTCAACCTACTTTCTCTGATATGGAAATGCTAATATCATCTTCCAAACTTGGACGTACATGTTCATGACAGAATTAGATATATCAGCTTCCACACTGATATTCTTCCCTCCCCCTTCATACGGGAGCTTGGCAGAAGGAAGGTCGTGTGATATGTGCCATCACAAATATTGCCCTCTGCTCGCTTTCAAATCGACTTCTATAAAAACATTCTTCATGCCTGCCGTATCCTAACGGAACTATCAATTCTATATTTTTTCTATATCTATAAGTTTGGAAGATGATATTAGCATTTCCATATCATTGTAAATCGTTTAACTTCACGTAGAAGTAACACACACGAAATCATTAATTTAGTCTACTTTCTCTATTTTGCACTTGGAACTTCTTACAACTCTTATAAACGAATGAATCTATTTGAAATTGAAGCCAAGCTCAGGCGTTACAAAGCCGAATGTCTTTGATTTTTTTCGCTTATTATTTGTCGTTTTGTTAATCGCCCATCTCTAGATGAGCTCGGTGTTGATTCTTATTGTTTTGCCTTTCTCGTACAACTAAGTTGTACCGAAAGGCTATCATTTCACTCCGAAAACGAACTTTTTATAGAAGCCTCTGAGACCCATAGTATTATATACCAATCGATTCAGCTCGACGAGCTGAGCACATGTCTGTCTGTCCGTGTGGTGTGTGGTATGTGTGTGTACATGTGTGTGTGCACAAAAAGCTAAAAAAATTAGACAACTATTTATACAGTAATCCTTGACCGATTTTCTCGCAACAAGTTTCATTCAACAGGGACCGAAGCCTTGTTGATCACTATTGAATTTTGCAAACGACTTCATTCATTGGTGTTTCAAAGTATGAAAGAAAATGGTACATCGGACCCATACGTAACCTCTCATATAAGGTTGGTGTCTTAACTTAAATGCGAGGAGAAAAGGCACCACTTCAACACTAGGTGGATTAATCTGGTTTTTACAGAAGACATGTTCGCTAATTATGGTTTCTTAGTGGTGCATTTTAGTTTTGGCACAAACTGGCATCGTCTAGTTGGGTGCCGTTTAGACCATGCTCCAATTAACGAACAATCATTGTACATACACGAGGATCTTGATTCTTTTTTCGTTACTGATTTCATAGCGCTACACCGTATCATTGTCCACTATTTTAATCTACAGTAACGTTAAAGCTTTATACTGGTTTCAAACAGTGGCGTCCTGTATCCTCACTTTTACGTGTTCAACGACACAAGAATGGAAAAATTCGATATATTGTCAGTCCAAAATTTAAAATATAAAATAATCAGAGTTGATAAAGCTAAACAAAATCTCTTTATAACATAAATTTACGAGCAATAATTTAAATGATAGGGACACGGCAGGTATTTTTCGTCTAGTTCATTGTCATAGTCTCCGAAAACCAATAAAAGAGACGCCTTTTTTGTAAAACTCATACGTACCAAATCGTAAGTGTTCATCCCGAGTAAACGTTCTGCCATAGTGGAAAGTTCAAGCAAATGTACGTTGCTTTCGTTGGTTTTAGCCCCCTCGACGATGGACGAAAATACCTGCCGTGTCCCTATCAATTGGAGATCGCAGCAATCCATGCGCGCGGATGGATGCTTTTGAATGTGCTGTCACGTTTTGTTCGTTCCCGCAAGTATTAGATTCGGTTGATGTCTATATTTTGCATAGAGTATATGCTTCCATCTCCATCTCAGCCCCTATATTCATCTCATTCTGCATACGGTAAACTTCATTGGAATGAAACACACGATATGCGCACTAATTCAAATCAGAAATTAATGAAGCACATTCTTTTGGAACTAATTTATATAATGTTTCCAAAAGTTACAGCCAATAATAAATATGAAAGAAGTTAAATTATAATGAAATATATAGAGCACCGACTTGCTTACTTGAATAAGATGGAATTTTCTTGTACATTTCATTTTACTTATCCGTACAAATCGTTCTATATATCCACCCACTGGGCACTATTTTTTTCCATTTGAATTGGAGAACATACACCATATATAAATACAAATAAATCACTACACAACACATATTACTTCCTACTTAGAACTAAGATTTAAAATTATCCAAATGATTTATTGTTAAATAATTTTAGCTCAGAAAGTTTTAAAATAATAGGATGAATTTTTCTTACTACAGAAACATACTTGAAACATTTGTATTTCAATCGCAATTTATCACTGTTTCGTAGAAATACAGTGAATGCCAGATGGCATGAAATTATTAGGATGATGTTCATAAAATATACTTAGTAATTACTTACTGGAAAGCCAAACGGCAATGAATATATTTCTGCTACATCATCATAATAGTGGAAACAACAAAAGTATCGGTTAAATTCAGCTTCAAATTTATGTTCTTCCATAATGAATTTGAGGAAAGATCAAAATCATCTATTCTAGGTCATGCGCTGCTTCCCAAATTCCACAATTTGACATCACAGCACGCATGTTTCCATCGTTTCATAGCACTAATGATATACGCATGCGCCAGTTGGCAAAGATGTTGTACATTTTGACGAAATAGACAAAATCTATACATTACGTCACAAAAGCCGTGTTGATATCGATTATTCATTAAACAAAGAAAAACATCTGCATCGGGCTGTCATCTTCTAATTGCAACGAAACATATCTTGTGTCAGTAGCTACTCTAAAAGAAATCTAATGCCGGGCAGGCGTAAATATCGGCAGTGGTGTGAGATGCAATTCTTGAGTGAGTAAAAAATGAGCTGGATATCTGGGGCACGTACAATAAGATGAAAATTTTACAATGAGATGGATATCGGTACAATTCGGTGGAATCTCAATCAATTGATATGGTTAATTATTGAAATGAAATGCGATATTTAATGCGATTAGGATAATTTATGAATGTGAGCAAACAGGTTATTTATATTTATTTCAGGATCGAATGCATTTTCTTTGAGTTATTGATGTTTAAAACATTCACGCTCGCTTAATGTGATGGATATAGGGACAGATACCCTATGTTAAAAAGGAATCTATGACAAAAGGTCGAATGGACAAAAGGTCGAAGGGACAAAAGGTCGACGGGACAAAAGGTCGACGGGACAAAAGGTCGAATGGACAAAAGGTCGACGGGACAAAATGTCGAAAGGACAAAAGGTCGAAGGGACAAAAGGTCGAAATTACAAAATTGGTTAAAATTGAAAGAAAGCCACTTAGGTATTAGGAAGAACTAATAACAAAGGGAAAACTATGATGTAAGTACCAAATCATCAGGGGTGACACTTGGCCAATAAATAAAGAGGTCAGGTTGGCCCATGTCTTCTTAACAAATTCAGCACAAAAGGAAAATGTAATATAAGATACCTTTTTGAGCTATTCAGATAGCCCGACCTACAGACTGTTCATTGTGGAGAACGCCCAGTACTTGACTCTGCAGTGAGCCCACAACCTCTAATTTTGCTACACAAAACTCTACCACCAATATTCAATATGCCATGCATAATACCATTCTATTTATTTAGTTTACATCTAAAAAGAAACTCACTGAATCAAAAATTTGACATAACAACACAAGATTTAATAATTGAGGAACACGGAGTTCACGGTTTAAAAAAACTTAAACGTCTTCTAACTACTCTCACTGTTCACAACCAACTTCCGCTTCAGTTTATTATCCTCCAACTTAACTACATTACAAGTATCCTGGAGTCTGAACTGCCTCGGTAGGTACGCATGTTCGGATGATCGCCCTCGATATCGTTCGCCTGGTTCTGCTGATGCGTCCCTCAATGTTGCCAACTCAAAATGCTGACACCGGATGGGAACGCGTCGATGGAATTCCACAAAGTCCGGTCAGCAACGACGTTAACTGAGCTATTCGAGGCCGCATCTCTCCATCCTCGAATGCGCCCTTTCACGCTCGCACAAGTCAGCTGACACTTGGTCTCGCCCAATTCGCTCGCTGTGCTCTACCGTCATCTCGTACCCGCCGCCGGATCGGAAGCGAATACCATCTCTGGGTAGGGTAGTTGTCCGGAAATTATTGCAACATGCCCCGCCTTCCATCGCACCCTTCCGGCTTTGTTGCCACCCTGATACACTGGGTTCGCCGTGTAGAGTTGGGGCGTTAGCTCAGTTCATTCTTCGCCGCCACACGCCGTCTTTTTTGCACACCGCCAAAGGTGGTCCTAAGCACCGGTCTCCTCGTATACTCTGGAGTGGTTGCATATGCACAATCCGCGATAATATCCCTGGAACACTAATGCAAGATTGTTCATGCTAGTATACCATGAGAGATTTTTCGTTAATGTTGTACAAAATACAACATAACGCATGTTTTATGTTAATTAATATGATTCACGTACGGTTGAATCAAAGCGAATAATGTGCAGCATAATGTTAACTGTTATGTACGGCTTAAGGTCAGTCTTTGCACATACTTCAGTGTTTATTTCTTATTTAAACCACAATAACGTCACGTTGGAATTAAAACCAACATCCCTCATCTATAATACATGATGGCGGAGTGGAGAATAGAATTTGACGTTATGGCATTTATTCAAAGAGACTGGCAATCTTCTGATTCTCCATGATCGAAAAACATCGGATTGTAAATGTATAGGAATGTATAGGAAGTCAGCGTTGGCGAAATAATTAATTATACGACACTGAATCAAAGAATACCAAAACAATGTATGTTCACTCCAAACACATGCACTCGAAGCGACACGTGTTAAAAGAGCACGATCTAACAAGTATTCATTTTCCAGTTCTCGTCGAGAATCAATCTGAAAATCAATCCAAATCATACAATGCTCTGGCCTGGCTGTGAATATTAATTTTGTAAAATTGGTTGAAGAACTGCTCATGGTATAAAGAAGGAGAAATCTCTGGGAAATGTAATAAGCTAGATTTTTAATAGAAACATGTTTTCAAACTTGTAAATTCAGCTAAAGAACTGCTCACATATAAAGCATGAGAAATCTCTTAAGTCGTAATAAGCCAGATTTTTATTAGGAAACACAAGCCAGTCTTGTTTTTCGTATATTTAGTATTTTTCATGTATAAGAATTATAGATTTTTTAAATTTTGCTGTTACATTCTGACCTTTTGTCCATTCAGATTTTTGTCCCTCTGACCTGTTCCTTCGACCTTTTGTCCTTGTCGAGCGTCTTTTGTTCCTCGACCTTAATTTGTCCCGTCGACGTTTTGTTCCCTCGACCTTTTGTCCGTCGACCTTTTGTCCCATCGACCTTTTGTCCTTCGACCTTTTGTCTTTCGACATTCTGTCCCAAAGCCGTTAAAAAGTGCTTCTTATTGGAATGTACATGGCCTTATTATTGAGATTCTAACACGCATCTGCAATCAATATCGTCACTGATGAAACATCTTTACAATGAGAGGAATAGACAATCTATCTCAATCTTATATGGTTTATTAATAAATCTTTTAGATTAGGTTTTAATGGCAGCAAACATATTTATTTAATTTATTTGATCGTTTCTTTAGTTATTGAGAAAACATTCGCTGAGATGCTGAGATATGAGGGACAATCTTTCGTGGAATCGACGTTGACTGGACAATAAAAGGGAAGGAAGGGGGACAAGCAAGAAAAGTCGAAGACAAAAGGTAGAAAAATGTGAAAGGCAAAGGCAAGGGACAAGGTCAAATACAAAACTTGGTCTAAAATTAAAACCTAGTATAGCAATACAAAATAGATGTAAAACCGACATTACATGGAAATAACATCCATTTTTCACAAACGCCTAGAAAATGTAATAAAGTATTTTTGAGATTATCCGACCTACAACTGCGTACGATCTTGACTGCCCCAATATTTCCAAAAATCACCACTTTGAATATGTAAGCATTTTCATTTATTTGAGTACAAAATATACCACTGAATTGAATAACATCAATAATTGAGAACAATTTTTAAAAAAAACTTCTGTTAACTACCTTGATGACCAAGAATACCCATAATACAGCAAGTACGAGTCGAATCCTGGAGTCTAGAGAATCGTCAATTGCTGGATTTGCTGATGCGTTCAATGACCTGAGTCAAAATTACACCATGGAAGCGATGAATCACAGTGGTGGAACGACGAACCGAATGATGGTCTTTGCTTGTGGGTGATGATGGTAGCATGGCTGGAGTCTGTACTGGGATAGAAAATGATTTTAAAATTATTCAGATGCATGTTGACCCAGCAGTTTAGCTGGGGCATATATGATTAGCTTGGTTCGTTCATTCTTCCAAACGTGCTGAACCATAATGTACCAACATCAGATTTACAACATCAGATTTGCTGATCCTGTAAACTGGACCTAACAAACGTTGTGTACCTCAGATTTTGTTTTTGGTCATCCTAATTTTATGTAATCTAGTACAGTGATCAGGATATTCTATTTTAATTTTATGTACTTCATTTTTTTTATTTTGGCTTCATCTTTTTTCATGCGTTATTGATTGAAGAAAAATACGTACGATAACAAAAAACATATAATTTAGGAATAAACGTGCAAATGTGTTATCGAATTTGTAAAATAAGAATATGATGAGTCCTCAATGAACGACAAGCTTGACCGTTGCTTTGATTCCTCCCATTATTAGGACATGTTTTATGTCGTGAGATTGTAAACCAAAACATATTTAATAATAAGCAAACAAATGTACACAAATATCATGTTATCAGTAAGTTTCTGAAATCATCTTGCCGACAGCTTTCATGTAATGAGAATGAAAAATAAAAACAACATGAATGACCGGACAAATGTAAAAAAAAACATGTTATCAGTAAGTCTTGAGAATGTAGTACAGAACATTTCCTGTGGTCAAAAAACTATATGTTTAACAAAAACTTTTGCCAGCTTCCTTCAAACATAACATGTTTTGATTACACACAACGAAATTCTAGGACATTAGATCTTCCTAGAAAAATACATTTGGTTTTTTTTTTAATCTTTATTAACGTGATTTTGTGACCGAATATGTTTGGTATTACTTGAGCAATAGCCCCTCTTACATTCTCTGCGGGATGAACACAACGGATGGTTATATGAGAACGTTCGTCAAACGCATAATTTTCAACCAGTAGTTGATACATCATGTCCTTCCCAGATGCATTAATCCAACATATTCCGAATATGGCAAACGAGCAATAGTTTCCCACTACGGACTTTTCTCGATAGACTCTTTGATCGTCGATTGCAACTTGTTGTGAGCAATTCGGCTAAGGATAAGTATCAAGAAGAAATGTGCTAGACTTTTTAAGCACTGTTTGGTTATTTATACCTTGAATACATAATCCCAATTTTCAACAAGAAAGCATGGGTTTCCCGTCGAATACAGCTTGTTGTGGAGAAGTTTAAGTGACAAAAGAGAAAGCTAGCCTTTTTCACACGCATTTTTGAGAAAATTCACGATCTGAAAATCTATTAGGTGAATCGATCAGCTGACAATACAATATTGCTGGATATCTTTGTAGCCTGGTGTCATCGGATCCAGCTTATTATCAGTGTTCCGAAATGTTCCGTGATGACATTCCATCGATTGAAGGAGCCAATATTGTCGATTACTGGCGGACTAGACAACGATACCTGAAAGAGTTGAGATGGTTTCCGATTTCGGAGTCATGTTGGATCCAAAGCTTACAATTAACTGTCACTATACAGCGATAATTTCCAAAGCAAACCGTCAGTTGGGTTTTATTGCTAAAATTGCCAAAGATTTTGTCGAACCATTTTGCACAACCCCTGTCGCTCTGTATTGTTAGCATGCGACCTATCCATTGAACCGACGCTTCTGTTGTTTGGACGCCAAATGTTCGTCATTGCTGCAGGCGTAAATGTTCGTGTGGTATGGCAAACTATTTTGTTCTGTATATTTTTTGTTAATCATTCAGACATTGTGGATCAGTACTATTTGTTTAATAAATATGTTCATATACGTCAGAAATTGGAATAAATTGTTTCAATCTATTATTTAAATGGCAACATATTGTTTTTTCAAAACGTGTGAAAAGGTCAACAAACTATTAAAATTTTGCTTTACATACTTTTTGTTATAAATCTTATTTTTTATTAAATTATAATTTTTTGTTCAGAAATTTTAAGTAAAAAACATTTTAAATTTTTTTAATTTTTTTTGTTATCAATATTTTGGACAGATAACAAAAAATTTTTGTGTCCATTTGAAGTACAATATGTATATTATAGCGGTTTAGCGTAATATAGTGCCAATGTTTACATGGGTATAGTCGTCAGCACAGTGAATAAAAGCAACAAAGCAACAGCAAAATCATTACATGTTTCTAACCTTTTTGCCTAATGGTGAAGCTGAAACATAAATAAATGAATGAAAAATCTCAAAAAAAAAAATAGCAACAGGTGTAGCGTTTTTGGTTTTGTTAACGATTCCTTCATCATGTGTTTACACTCATGTTCTGAACTATCTTAACATGGATTCGCAAAATCGATTTTTCAACAGGCTGGTTACTTGAGAATGTTTAATTTTGATGAACAATTTTGAGAACTTTCGTCAAAGAAATCAACCGTAGTTGAACATCGCATACCAGACATTATAACATTTGAATCAAACAGCAAAGTTTAACATTCTGAGATTTTACGTTTAAATTGTTGCACAACAGCTAAGTTAGTGCTAGCAAGCAGTTGTTGAACTGATACATAACCCAACAAGGTGTTTCTGAAATACAGCTTGTTGTGAAAGTGCAAGAAGCTAGTCAAGTTTTGAGAAAATGATTGAAGATTTTGATCGACGTGAAATAATATTTATTTCTTTATTTACAGATTATACACTGAGAAGGTGATGCTCAGAAAACCAATAGTCTATGCGTGCAAGATTGCCAAAATTGATGGTCGACAGTTTGAAAACTAAATTTTCACATGCGAAATTTACAAATGGCAAAAGCAAGATTTTTGCCATGCCAATTCGCCACGACTATCCGAGTGTTGCTTTGGCATAAAGTTGTCATTACAGACGGGAATGGAATGGTATGAATATGCGAATGAAACAGACTGTATCATCTAAATAAATAAATGATTAAAAAAGGAAATAAGAAATATGTAAAACTCAGAAAACCATCTTTATGGGAAGTGTGAAACAATAACAAAAAAATAAATGAGTGTATCAGAAAAACAATCGCAAATCACCAGTCCAAAACATATCCTTGGTTCAAAGTAACTAAATTGTACATTAAATTTTGATTTTAATTTTTTTTTTGTTCTGTACAAATCGTGTGGAAGTTCAAAAATAGCTAATTTTCTGTGAATTTTCAATGAATTTTCATTTTACATTTAAAGTTTAAACTTTATCAATATATTGCCGTATAGCTCTAAAAACAAAGCATTTTTAGCGAAAGTCAACTCAAATTTGACTAAAACATCACTTACACCGCTCTGTTTCTAACCTTTTTTATTCGAGTATTGAACATCAAAATATTCATAGATGTTATGAACGTTTAGGCAAATCATCATCAAGGCAACAGCAACAACCAGCAACAGCAACAGCCAGCGCCGTAGCGTGTGGTTTTGTTAGGGTTGGTTTTCGCCAAGGGAACCACACTGACATGTGAATTAGTAAACATCAAAAATGATTTGAAATAATCTTTAAAAAATCATAAGGGTTGTGTACAAGACACGACCGCCCGACGTAAACTACGTAAAACAGTTTGGTGAAATGAAGAATCTAGTCTAGTCTAGAAAACCAGTGCAAGAATACATGTTTGCAGCTGCTCTCTACAATACGCGCTCGTTATTCTGCTACGAACGGCAACGTAATTCTGCTATGACGTCGTACTTTGAACAAATTCTTCTCGCCTCAATCTTCCTATGTTTAAAATGGTGTCCATGAGGAAGAATCGATTAATTTCCCAATAATGCATATTTCAGATCACTAACTTTTGACCACACGACCCACGCCATAGGCTGGAAATAACAAAACCAAATAAGGATCTTGAAAGAATTAAACTTGGCTGCCACTGAAGCCATTCATGCGAATGTCATATTTAGCAGCATCTCCCACTCCGACGCGCGCTCGTGATTCTGCTACGGACGCCAGGCAACTTTGTAAGCGTCTCCAAGCGGTTTATTTGCACTTTGAAAAAAGTTCGCCTCGCCTCAATCTTCCTTTGTATAGAATGGAAGCCCTGAGAAGAACTGATTTTCCAATATCCCCTTATGTATTTTTGGGTGCATAAAAATTTGCTCAACAACTCCGCCGATGCTTAGAGATGTCGTAAAATCTCGATTAATCGATTAGTAACTAATCGATTACTTTTTCAATTCTTGACGATTATTGAATCGATTCAACGTTGAGTAGTAATCGAATCAAAATTAATCGATTATCATAACAATGAGTCGATTAATTAAAGTAATCGAAATCTAATAGTTGTCGTAAAATCCCGATTAATCGATTACTCTCGATTCTTGTCGATTATTGAATCGATTAATCGTTGATAATCGATTTAAAATTTATCGATTATCACAACAAATAATCGATTAATCGAAATATAGATAATTTGCGACATCTCTATCGATGCTGGGACCGCTCTCCGCGATATTTTAAATGAAATGCCACGCGCGCGGGGGAAAGCAGTTTTCTTATAATCAATAAAGATGGCCCATTAGTACCGCCTCTTTGTTGTCCGGTATGACTGCAAATATTGTGTACCCGTCACACACTTACTAAAGGGCGTGACTACAGGTTAAACTTTATTGATTACAAGAAAGCAGCTCTTCCGCGCGCACGCGCCATTTCGTTCGAGATGTCGCGAAAAGCAGATCGTAGTCCCACCATCGACTTCGGCGAAGCTGCTACCGGAAATTTCATTCTCATCGATGGTGTGGTTCATGCGGTCGTTCGCGCTCAGATTAAATTTTCTTGTCTGAAGTACTAATGATTGGCTACCATCAGAGAAAGTAGCTCTTAAGTCACAACTTGAGGCGAGATGAATTTTGTTCAAAGTAAAACTTAATTGCTTGGTGATGGCAGATTGTTTTCCATCGGTAGCAGAATCACAAGCGCGCGTTATAAAAAGACGCTGCCGTTAATTATTCGCGTGGATAGCAGTAACAGTCAAGTGAAATTTCCCATCAAGATTATAATTCTAGTAGGTAGCCTGCTACTTGTTTAAGGTTTTATTTCCATCTATGCGAATACATATTTGCAGCTTCTCCTTCTGACGCGCGCTCAGACCGGCACTAATGCTATGATTCCGCTACCGATACCAAAAAATTATGCTTTGTTCTATGGAAAAAGTTCGTCCTATATCAACTTTCTCAATCACTGAATCATTGTTCAAAATTAAATCCACAGCAAGAAGAGTAGTTGAGTGCTAGACAAACATCATATAATTGAGCTCAGAATCACGCTAGAATATTTCACTGAAAAATTTTCTAGTTCCTATCGGTTGCACTATAGACAAATTATTTCAATTTAACCTTCCTCCCAAACATAATGGTGGTTCTGAAAAGATCCGATTCATTCCCAATTATGTGCCTCACCAACAACAACTACTGGACTGCGCGACAGCCATCTGATGATTCGGCTCTACGCACGCCGTTTATTGCCAGATCCAAAAATGCTGCTTGTAAAACGGATGTAAAGATGTACTGCTGTTGCCACGACCGCCACCACCATCGAACGAAAAATTTTTATCCGCACCACCACAGCCGTTGTCGCTAGGACCGCTTCTGGACGCCTTGGTCCGCTTTCCATGAAATCCAGAATGAAAATGACGCGCGCACGCAAAACACGAGGCTTTTTATACACAGGGAAAACGAAGCAGTGAATCAAAAGGCCCGTACCTTACTGCAATCTGATGTCCGTGTTGGGGATTTATGAACGGAATTGAATTTTTCACCCGGTTTGGAAAGAAACAACATTTTCAATAGTTTAACGTTGATAATCAATAGTATCAATAGAATTGGCAAATTGCTGGAGAGTTTCTGAATCTATTGATAAGCAAATGTCGAAAATCCATCGAAAGATAAAGACGCTATTAGCGTTTGAAATCTATCCTAATTTCGTGACGGTCTCGAATTTGGAAATTTTGGTTTTACACCCTGTATCTGAGTCTTCCCCTTAGACGTAGTTTACGTCAAAAATTCATGAGATTCGATATGCTTTTCAATATGACAGCTAAGACATCTATCTATCTATGCAATGCAATGGGACGGTATCTCTTAATTTTAATTCAAGTTATTTCGTAGAATGCGACAAGTCTTAAGAATTATGTGTTCAGAAAATTGAAATATATTAAGAATGATTAGACGGCTAATACACACTTGTATAGCATGTCATACATATCAAAAATATGGGGCCTCTACAATGAAGTTTATAATCTAAACGTCAATTACTAATTATTCTAATTTTAGTTTATTCCTTTGATGAAAAACTTTCGTTAGGAAGGGCTGTTCTCATACCACGTGGAAAGAAATCTAATAGTTTAAGATGTAAGCTTCCCTCCATAAGCGTACATATCTGCTCATTTTTTCATTAATTTGTCTGAACCCCTTTACCGCCTAAGTTGTCCACATGGTATACGAATAGCTCCTAAATATTTTGGATATTGGATTTGACGGAAAATACTTCATAAGCAGAAATCCCAATCAATATGAAAGACGCTTTTGCTTCGATGTTCTTATTCAAAAACGGACTTTCGCCATGACGCTCTTTTCTCTTTTTATTTTGTTCCAATCGCGCGCTCTTCACCCATTCGCGCATGCGATGTTTGATGTGGTATAGGTACCTACTCGGTAAACACAAAACCGATGTGCTTTTCTACATCGACACCAAACCGTGCACTGCCAACGAAGAACGCTTTGGCGGATGACCTACACATACAAAATATCAAACAAACCGTTCAAAGCTGAAAGTGCGGTGTTGGACAACATGTGGCGGTACGTCGCTTCGGTATCGTAAATCAAAGTATAACGCGCCCCCATCGCAGCATTTCAGTTGCCTGCCTCATATCACATGCCGCCTATAAAAATATCTGTGCATGATTTTCGATTATGTATTTATTAATCGTTTAATTTGTTCAAAACATATGATAAATGCACATAATCCAAATATATATTTGGATAAGAATGACAAAAAAATCTATAGAGAGTTTGAATGTTAGGGACAAAATACCTACCTGGTTACACATGTGGACGCGACGCTTCTGCGATTTTGTTTCCAAATTTGTTCGTTTTCGACGTATTTCAAAATAACTATTCAGCAATCCTACTTGAAGTAGATATTCTATCTCTCCGGTTTAGTTGCAATATTTATTAGAATCATTAGCCAACGACCGATTGGTCGGTCAAAAAAAACGACATGTTCAAAAATCACATCTTAAAAAAACATTTGAACCGATTTTCAGCCGGAATGAATACTAAAGAGTGCTTCTTTAATCTTTTTAGTCTTTAATCTATTTAAATAGATAAATAACGAAAAAATGCTTCCCTTGGTATTTACTGCAATGCTCTTTATCAACTTCTTATTTTATTATTGCTTATTCAAAGATTTTTCAATTTTACATAAGGCCTATACTAATATTGAAAGAATTTATGCCCCCCCCCTCCTCGGATTTTTTGCCCAAAATTAATATTTTGAGGCGGCAACAAACAAAAATCCGTGAAATTTTAAGGATTTTCAAAATATTCTTTAACAAATCCGATGAGTTTTTTTTTTATTTTTTATTTTTTTTACAGCAATATCCTGATTTTATTACCCCTGGGATAGAATAGGAAATGTGTCAACATAAAAAAATATTTTGAGTTTTTTCAGTTGTTTCACACATATGAATCAGTTTATACCTTAAAAAGGCAAAATATGTGAACGGAACCCGTAATTTCTTGTAGAAAAAGCTTACAAATTTCTTGACAGGTACTCAGAAATGATTCATAATATGTTAATTTCCATGTAGAAGTACACACATACATTCCATATATTTACCTAATGGGCACGTAAAACACTTATATTGAAGTATTAAGTCTAAGTTACCAAGCAACAGAGATGTAAAAACTTTATGATGCTCGTCCCACCGTTCCACACCGCCCTACATCGCTTCACCGATTTTTCATCCGGCCTGCATCAAATTCTTTTTGCATGTGTCTGAGTGCTGTGCATCAGCGGGCTCGCTGCTGTATCGTTTTCCGATTGTAGGTACATAATACGGTTGATTGAGTGAAAATAATGATATTTTCGATTCAACTTCTTCTTTCCTGCCTCATACTACTACAATCCGCCGGGCACCCAACCCACCGCCACCATCCTTCAGGCGCTGCAGAAGAATGCCCAAAGTTCTTTGTTCTCGGGCAGGGGTTTTCGAGATGAGGTACCGATTGAGTCACCGGTTTTCCTCTTTTTTTCGCAGCTCACTCTTATTTTCGTGCAGTTTATTCGTTTCTCCGAATAGAATGGGAAAGTTGCATGATTGATGGCAGGTTGCATTGGATGCATACACACATGTCGATCGGAAAGGTAATTTTCTCTTGAAAATATCCTGCCTTAAGCTGATTGTTTTTCAATCAGCAATAATTATAATGAAAACTCGTATACAGGCAAAATTTTGCCTATATACTTCCAGCAACCCATCCCATAAGCATGAAAAAAAAGCATTATTATATCAACCAGAGTCAAAATTGCTGAACAACCATCCCTTTAACATTCGTAGATATCCATGAATTTTGAAGTAAAAAAAGGTTGTACAAAGCAAAAACAAAATGCAAAGCTCAGCAACGGTGGCTATTCAAAAGCTCAATGTTTTGAGCAATAAAATGCTGAACAAAAACAACCAACCCAATAAGATGGACCAAGAACAGAGTGTATCGTAAACATTGAAACAGACCGCACAAAAAAAAACGAAACGCAAAATGGTAGATTGCTGGGCCAGCCAGAAGCACTGCATTCAACAAACCAGAAAACAAACAAAGAGGCTGCGATGCGAGAGCGAGAACTTATTGCGATTCCATATTTTTACAACATTTTTTCAACGAATGCAAGCCTCTTGACTGGCTGATTGTTCGCGTTTGTTTTCACAGTCACCCAGTAAATGCACAA
The DNA here is from genome assembly GCF_024139115.2 of Armigeres subalbatus. Taxonomy (NCBI): domain Eukaryota; kingdom Metazoa; phylum Arthropoda; class Insecta; order Diptera; family Culicidae; genus Armigeres; species Armigeres subalbatus. The sequence goes on along the minus strand of NC_085141.1, from coordinate 382,249,711 downwards.
CGGGATCGTTTGAAAATGTTGTCCTAAATGGAGGGAAATCGTACAGGATCTATGAAGTTTCATGAATTTCTCATAATCAATTCAAAACAAATTATCAAGCTATTATATTATTTATTTCTAGTCTTTTAAACTAATCTTTTAAGTCTCCTTATTCTATGTATGAGTATTACACATATACATGTTAAGTTTCCGTCCAAACACCTATATTTACCTACAAATATCCAAATATGTATAATTTTTATATTTTCGTTTTTTAAACCTTCCGGGTCTTAAATGACCCTGACATACTCATATAGCTTTAGATACATTGGATACTAGACGCGTCCTCGACGGTTGATGGAGATATGAACATTAAAGAAGACTTCGAGAATCAATTGTGTTTTTAAAAATACTGCAATGATCGTGTCTCCAGAATTATTTCAAATTTTAAATTTGATAACATAAAATAAATAATTCTTATCGAAGGGTTTTGTCCGTTCCAGTATCCGATTGATCCCGTTGTGCAACGTTGCAAGTTGGTTCTTTTATTGCTTTGGAATTCCTCGCCAACATCAAGCCTCCATCCAATCACTGCTGAACTCCGACTCTGCAATTAAACCGCAACTACTCCGCGACATACATAATATTTGTTTCGCGTATTGGTGATATGGAACCTGAGATGTTTGATATCTGGGCTGTTTTACATGCAAAAAGTATTGTCTTCAGTCTGACAAAAATAAATCGGAAGTCACATACAGATATGAAATTCAAATATTATTGAAACTGTTATCGCTGTGCATGTGGATTTTTTTAAACATGCCTTGGATATTGACAAATGCGTTACCGTTTTTTTTTATAATGCGGTTTTGACTTGATCTACATAATACCATAATACATACTACCACATTCTATTCAATCGGTATCTACATTATATACTGAAGGCCATCCAGTTTGAAGCCGAAATCGAATCTGGGTCATTTGACATAACGTCATTTGGCTAAAAAGTCTTTAAGCTTAAAGGACATTTGGCATGATTTTGAACTGTGAAAGAGAAGTGGTTATTCGATGTATTTTTTCTCATAGATAAAGGAGAATATTCTACATCGTGGACTTGGTCAGATAAAAAATCTGACGGCAATGTTTTTACTGAGAGACGAACAAACGGAACAACAAAACTACTTCCGAGGAAGGTGCCACATCCATTATTGACTTATTCCAGCCAAACGCCTACATTCAGAGAAGGAATCACATCTATCATTGCCTTCTTCCCGTTAAACGGCTACTTCCAAAGAACGAATCACAATTACCGAGGCCTTGTTCCGGACAAACGTCTGCTTAAGGCAAACTGTCGCCTTCACAGCTAACTCAGATTACTGGGGTCGGTAAAGTGTTACTGGGAATTAGACTGCTGGCCAAGTCGGTAAAAAAATCAAATGACTGTTACAAATGAAAAATTAATTAAGTAAACAAAAATGTTGACTTAGTAATGATATAGCTTAAAATATAAAGGCTTGCTGCCTTTCGGATTAAATTTACCAAGATTTTAATTTTTGCCTGATTTTTTTACTATTACTGAAAGTAGAACTGGGGTAGTGTGAAAAGGATCACATCCACAATTGCTTTTTTTCGTACAATCGCATACCTTTAAGTCGAAATTGCATTTTAGTGAGATAGATTCAGTTATTTCCATCAATTCATATTTGTTTGCATTCATTGAATGCATTGCAGCAGTTTTTTAAGATAAGTCTTGATTTTTTTTTTTCAAAGGAAAAAAATGTTTTTTATTAACTCCAGAATGCAATGGCCGATTGGACCAATTTTCAGTAGCGAAAAATTAGGTACGATTCCGCGTCGTATACAATCTGTTGCAAGCAAAAAGTGTGTCTCATATTTTTTGTACATACATACAGACATCAATTCGCAATTCGTTGCGCTGAGTCGATTTGTATATAACACTATGGGTCTCCGAGTATACGAGAAAGGCAAAAAAGGAATTAAATCAATGTTTGCCTTATTCTGCGCAAATGCCTAAATTCAAAGAAGAAGCTGCGTCCATCATTGTTTAAAAACAGACAAATAATTATTGAAAAAACCCAGACGATTTTGTGATTGCAAAAAAACAAATGTAAAAAGGCCTTTATGCCAAATGACGTGATGGCAATCACTGCTTTACCATTTCCAATAAACGAGGTTCTGAACAATTTGACGAATTCCACAGCTTTGACACAAAAACTATCAGTTTGTGTAAGTGTTTGTCTTTCTACTCTTTTGAAGTCATTGTTGAGTTCGTAAATTAAGGCTATGCCTTGTGTCCCCAGCTGCAAATTTATGGTCGGATCAGAAGAATGCTGACGTGTGTAACTCACTTTGAAGAAAGTCGACGAAAGTCCGAGCACTTCCACGAGAATCACTGGAATGCTGAGCGCGCACTATTTAATTTATTTAATAACTGATCGCATAACGGAGAGCAAAATATTGCGGGTGGTCACAAAATCGTTCTACGTGGCAATTGTAAGCATAGTGGATCAAAAGCATAGTCGTTATCGCGGAACACGATTTTTAATTCGCTTTTCGGAACTCGAACAATTTCTCCTAGAAACGTGGAGGGTCTCCTTATCAGAACAAGGATGTTCTTCTTGAAACTCGAGCAATTTTTATCTCGGAACTACGAAAATTTGCATTTTTAAACTACGAAATTTCGCTTTTCGGAACTAGGATAGTTTGATTTTCAATACTTGAACAATTTGTTTTACGGAAAATTTTCTTTTCGGAACGTAGATCAGAGCAAAAGATATTTTAGTTACTAGACAGAGATTTGGGTCAAACACAATTGGTACGTTTGCGTGCGTTTTGACAGTTTTTCCATGGGAAAACTGTCAAAACGCACGCAAACGTATCAATTGTGTTTGGTCCAATTGTCGCTTCGTTTCCCTTTGTTCTGCTGTCCGAAACATGTGTGGTACCTAAGTGTCAAATCGTATGTATTTTTCCTTCATTGACATTTAGATCCCCTATCTTTATCTGGTAACTAAAATATCTTTTGTCGAAGCGCTAAGGATTCTCAATTGGAACACGGAAAATTTTCATTTCGGAACTCGGACATATTTATTTCTCTGTGGAACGCGGAGAATAGAAATCTACACGAAACGCGACAAAAAAATCTTCTAGAAAATCAAACCAAAATTTTCGCCAATCGAAAAATTTGTGTTTCGGAACTCGGATAATACGCTTTTCGAAATATGGAAAATTTTCAATTTCTCAAATCTCGGAAAACTTATTTCGTAGAACACGAACAATCTGCATCTCGAAGCCCTAACGATCTGCTTCTTGGAACTCGCGCAATTTGCACTTCCGTACTTGGAACAATTTGCTCTACGAAACTAAAAAAATGCTTCTCGGAACGCGGAAAAACAGTCACCTTTATCGGTACGTATTTTCGTCGAATTAAGTAGAAGACTCCGAAGACGCCCTCACAGTTGAGATCGAAATACTTATATGTAACGATTAAAAAAGGTGGTGGAAATCAATGGAACAGTACTAAACTTGTCTTATGGCAGGTGAAGATATTCCACTTCCAAAAGAGCTAAATAATTTTTTTTTACAAAAATTTTATAAAACTGATAGTGAAAATTATACTCAATTAGCTGCAGTTTGCCATTTCAATAGCCAGTAGGGAACGGTGGACGACGCTTCCAACCAATCCTAATGAAAAATCGCTTCAGGATAATTACGACGTGTGATCATTGCCAAAATAAATTCTTCAAATATCATAGAACATCATTGTTCTGAGTTTTCCTAAAATCCTAATGGGTTAGGGACAAAACATCGAGAGACAAAAGGTGAAAGTCAAAAGGTCGAAGGGACAAATGGTCGAAAATGACAAAAGGTCAAAAGGGACAAAAGGTCGAAAGGGGTAAAAGGTCGTAAGGACAAAACGTCGAATGACACAAAAAGTCGAAAGAGACAAAGGGTCGACAAATACACAAGGTTATAGAAATAGACAAGAAACTGAAAAGGAAAGAGTCAATCTCACACACAATCAACAAGCATCTCAAACAAAGCTTCCTAGATATACATAATATTGTTTCACAGCATATTACTCCTCCTTGTTTTCAACAATAAAATTGTTATCAACTTGATCTTAATAGTCATTTTGTCCCTATCAATCTTTTGTTCCGTTCGACCTTTTATCCCTTTCGATCTTTTGTCCCTTTCGACCTTTTGTCCATTTCGACCTTTTGGCATAGAAATCTGAAATTTTTTTTTAATGTAAGCGCTGGGGATGAATCGATACTTATACTCGCAAGTATTTTCGTAAGAAAGTATCGTTAAAATCGAATTAAAGTATCGGTGAATACTTGGATCAAGTAAGGGGCTGTCCATATACCACGTGGACAGGTTTAAGTCAGTTTAAGATGAAACTATACCATTTCGTCGAGAGACATTCCGTCGAATGACATTTAGTCGAATGACACTTGGTCGAAAGGACATTATGTCCAATGGACATTTGGTCGAAGAGACATTTAGTCGAAAATGAATTTTTAGTACATTAGAGGCGTAGGACATTTGGTCGAATGACGTTTGGTTGAAACACTACGTCAAATTGACATTTGGTCGAATGGACATTTAGTCGAAATCAGATTTTAGAATAAAGAATCTTCTTACACTTGGTCGAGTGACGTTTGGTCGAATGGACATTAGGTCGAAATCTGATTTTGGAATGTATGATCTTAGGGTCTCCAGTCTTGCTCCAGTCTTGCGAGAAAAGGCGTATAATTGGCAATCCGGAGATAAATAATTGGAAAACGGTAAATATTCCCGTCAGGACATTGACTTTCGTGAACTCCGCTAACCGACTACAATGAATCTATACCACCTGATCAAAAGATATTTATTAGTCCAATGATGTTTCGTCAAATCATACTTGGTCGGATGAACATTTCCAACAACAATCAATATGAAACTGGCGAATATTTTGTGGTTCCAGTTGCGCACACTTTGAACAATCCTCGGTACCCATAAATGTCATCTCAGTACCAGTACGTATTCTTTGAACGGCCTTTTAGAACATGATTTAGCACTGCCGTTATGACAACAGTGCCGAATAATATTTTTTGGCCAAACAATAAAAAACAACGAAAATTAAAGCTGGCCTATACTGAATATCGACAGAGAGAGAAAAAAACTTAATTCACCGAGTGGTGATACTGCCTTTCTCGCATTTAGCCAAGACACCAACCTCATATGGCGCTTATATAGCTCGATTCCATTTTTTAATAACTTTTGAACGCAATGGCCGATCGTTATCAAATTCAATAGGATCAACAAGGCTTTGTCCCTGTCGAATGCAACTTGTTGCGAGAAAATCGGTTAAGAATTAATGTATGAAAAAGTGGCTAATGTTTTTCGGTTTTCGTGTGCACACGCACACATACACACGGACAGACAGACATTTGTTCAGTTCGACGAGCTGAGTCAATTGGTATATAGCATCATGGGTCTCCGAGACATCTATAAAAGTTCGATTTTAGAGTGAAATGATAGCATTTGTACTTTGTTGTACGAGAAAAGCAAAAACAGTTGTCCAAATAGCTCGATTGGTCAAAAGGGTCAAGAGGTCGACCGAGGTCGTGTTGTTCGCTGAATTGATCATTTTGCCAAAAAAAATATTTAGCTGAATAGGTCATTTGGCAGAAAACGCCGTTTGGCTGAAATGTTGGTTTTGCAAAAAGGACATTTTCGGGTTGAACTTTTTTTCTGTCCAACGACCATTTCTACCAAACGGCATATTGGGCCAAATAATCTAGTCGGTCAAATGACCATTTCAGCAAAATGAACTATTAGGACAAACAAGTTTTTCGATCAAATTACCAATTCGACCGAATGAGCCTTTTGGCTGTTTTTCGCTTTCCGCCGAATGTCAGTTTTGGTCAAAGCATTTTCGATTTTTTTTGCCTAACCTGTTATTCTTATAATAAATGGCTTTTCGTCGAATGACTGTCGGCTGAACTCATTTGGACGACAGCCATAAGGCCGAAAGGTGTTTGGCCGAATATGTAATTTGGCCAAACCCACCTGGCCAACAATTTTATTTCCCTGAAATGGACATACGGTCGAAAACATCGTTCGGCCGACTGGCTATTTTGTCCAAAAAGTTGTTTGGCCGAAATGATCGTTTGGCAGAAAGATTATTTGGCGGAAAATGTTATTTGGTCAAACGGGTGGATATTTTAGACCATATTACCCGTTCAGTAATTACCTGTTGGACCAAATGACATTTTCGGTCAAATGGCCCTTTCTGTCAAACAACTATTTCGGCCGAGCGACATTTCAGCTAAACGACGTGTTAGGGAAGATTGCTTTTTCGGCCAAATTACCAATTCGGCCGTATGTCGCTTTTGCCAAATACAATTTTGACTATAGACTGAACAGTGAGCACTTAACACCTAGCATGAGACAACGACAGGACACATAATACCCAGTGGACCAGTGGAGAAATTTTCGATACCGGGGCGCAAATCGAACCCACACTCCATAGCACATGCGTTTAGACATTTGACGTCGCTCACCGTACGGCCACGAAGCCCACATTTCCTGTGGAAACTTGAAAGAATTTTCCTTGGAAATTCCAAAGTGCTTCCTTGCAAATTCCAAAGAATTCTCAAAACATCAAAGAAATTGCTAAGGAAAATCTTAAAATAATTTTCAAATGAATATTTTGGAGAAGCTCAGAGAATTTTTGGGAGAAGATCATTGGATTTTTTTCGTTGAAATTAAAATAATTCAAATTATAATTCGAACAAACAAGGAAAAAAAACTTTAAGAAACGAACGTAAAAATCTTTACGCCGCCGCCGGCCATTATAGCTTTCGGCGTGACACCGAAAACGCCGCCGCCGCCGACCAAAATTCTGACAAACGCTGCCGCCTGCGATTTTCGGGCCAGCACACACCTCTACATCATCAGAACCAGTGGCCCCGCCTTTGGTGCTTTTTAAAAGAAATTTATCATGTGGTATAGTCTCCCCAAATCAGTTCATTATCGTAACAGCTTAACCAATCGACCTATCGAGAGACATGATACGCAATGTGTGCAGTAATCGGTATAACTTAAATGCCACTTGCGATATTCAGAGGATTGAATTCTAATAAACCAAAAATCCCAGCGTTAAAAACCGACACCCACTGGAGTCCAATGTAAAGCTGATCTTAGTTTAATAGAAAATTCTAATCACCATCAAACAATAAATTAATTTCCACTTGATTTATCTCGGGGAAGATCCATTAATTACGTAACGCAAAAATTGACCATTTTCAAATCCCCCCTCCCCCGTATGTCACACTTTTTGTATGAATCATCTGAAAATTTTGTATGTGTCGTCACATTTCGTGCAACCCCCCCTCCCCACTCCAAGCGTTACGTAATTTATGGATGTTCCCTCGTGATAAAATTAACTTTGTTTATGAAAAATAAAATCTTAAAATAAAAATAATAAAAATAAAAAATAAAATCTTCTTTCGACGTCAGCTGTTAGAAACTTCATAAACAGTCAACTCATCTAGTTACTATTTGCATCGAATACAATAAAGATTTAAAAACAAAAAAGTGTAAAATTAAATTTCAATAGGTGACAAAGCGTTCGTGCCTTTCGAAGACACCGGGTAATATTACACTGAAGTATCTTTTTAGGCGGGTTATACACTGCCGCGATTCGCATAAGAGTTCCATGTCGATTTTCGACGATTTTGATTTTCTTTCAGAAATAAGCATAAAATGACCTCATCTTTAAGAAAAACTGATAAAATAATAGCACAGACAAACAGACGTAACACTATAAAAAATACCATCGACCATGACTTCAACGATCAATTTGAATTTGATTGGTTGCGCGTTTCACAACTAGAGGCGCTTGCGTCGTAATCCTTCGAGTTCGACATTTTACTCCAGCGCCTTCTGGTGACAATGTCATACGAAATATTGTTTCGTGTAACATGCTCGCAAGATGGTGGTAGAGGAGTTGGGCGATGGATTTTTCAGAAAATTGTTCAAGCTGTTACGTCTGTTTGTCTGTGATAATAGGCTTTGTTCTAGAAATTTGAAAATCGTAACCCACTTGTGTTGTCCCATTGTGCTGTTTATTCGCATAACAGTCTCATTTGATACAGTTTTGCACAAAAAATAAATATAATTATGGTCCATTTAATAGTTCCATAACAATGTATACAGATAAAGAATATTATGCCAAATTTTCAGAGTGTTTGCAGGTATTTTCAATTTATTAGAATTTTTTGTATTTCTCCATGTAAAATGAGTTTGAAAAATTCAACGGCATATTACTTAAGTTGAAAAAAACTGACATGGGACGCTTATGCGAATAGGGGCAGTACAAATCTCGTAAACAAGTTCACGTAAAATCGCGTAAAACATCAAAAATTCTGGTAAATCCCAAATCTGCACAAACCACAAAAAAAAACAACAATAACACACACAAAGGGTTTTTAATTTATTCAATTATGCTTGTGTTTGTTTTTTATTCTGTTTCTCCTAGACCACTTAAAAATGATTACGACAATTTTTGCCTTTCTCGTACAACTAAGTTGTACCGAAAGGCTATCATTTCACTCCGAAAACGAACTTTTTATAGAAGCCTCTGAGACCCATAGTATTATATACCAATCGACTCAGCTCGACGAGCTGAGCACATGTCTGTCTGTCCGTGTGTATGTGTGTGTGTATGTGTGTGTGTATGTGTGTGTGTATGTGTGTGCACAAAAGCTATAAAAAACATTAGACAACTTTTCGTATAGTAATCCTTAACCGATTTTCTCGCAACAAGTTTCATTCGACAGGGGACAAAGCCTTGTTGATCACTATTTATATCGATATTTTTTTCTATAATTTTATATCGATCGGTAATTGCGTTTAAAAGTTATGCAGAAAATGGTACATCATACCATTTAAACCCCATAAAAGGTTGGTGTCTTAACTAAATGCGAGAAAGGCACCACCAACGCTAGGTGGATTAATCTGGGTTTTTAAATATATGTAACGCTTTATAAATAAAAAAAAATATGATTATTTTGTAATTTCATAGGTATTTGATTATTTTATTGATTTTCTTGCCAATGTCATATGACGATACTGCACTGAATGCAAAACAAAATGTTACATCACAGACAAACAGACGTAACACTATAAAAAATACCATCGACCATGACTTCAACGATCAATTTGAATTTGATTGGTTGCGCGTTTCACAACTAGAGGCGCTTGCGTCGTAATCCTTCGAGTTCGACATTTTACTCCAGCGCCTTCTGGTGACAATGTCATACGAAATATTGTTTCGTGTAACATGCTCGCAAGATGGTGGTAGAGGAGTTGGGCGATGGATTTTTCAGAAAATTGTTCAAGCTGTTACGTCTGTTTGTCTGTGGTTACATCATCGCCCACAATGATGTGTTCCACGTTCAGATCTATTTTCAACATACAAATCACTGTTGTTGTATAGTTTTGTTTTACGTTCTGCGGTGTTGAACTTAATCTAGAATTAAAAAAACACATTAATAAAGCTTAAAAACATTCTTCTTCATTGGGACTACATCCCCCACTGTGACATTGCCACAATTGCAGCTAAGTGTTCATAGAGCACTTCCACAGTTGTTAATTGCAAGGTTTCTAAGCCAAGCTAACATTTTAGCATTTGTATATCATGAGGCTAACACGGTGATACTTTTGTGTCCAGGGAAGTCGAGAAATTTCCAACCCGAAAATTTTGTAGACCGGATCGGGAATCGATCTTTGAAGACTTTGAGGCCGCAGGAGGGCCCTTTTGTTTTAGGTAACTGCCTTTAATTTATTTTAAAGATCAAATTAGGTCCAATGTATAGTTTACTCCTTCGCGTATTACTTGAACTGGAATCCGATTTCTATTTAGATCCATTTGGGCCAAGCCCTCGCAGATCTGTTTTCTCCGAAAGCATAGTAGCCCCAAACACGTATCGAACAATCTTCAATGGCATCCATGCACGTTCTCATCTTAAAAATTTACAACTTTTAAACACAACGAAACCAGCTCCGTATTCAGAATTTCGTGACCCTGGCAGAAATTCGCATGAAGCATCGTCTTTGTCATCATGTCAAAACTTCACCACATTTGGAACGTCCCCGTATTGAAGCCTTCCACTACATTCGCTGAATCGTTTCTGCATTCGACTTTTTAAGCTCAGTTTTCATCAATTTCTGTGTTTGATATCTGGTTTACCTACATATAAATGCAATCTTAATGCACGGTAAATGCATTTGAACATGGATAAAAAGCGTGCCAAAGGCCGACGACGACGACGACGACGAGGGCCACCGAACATAGTCACACACAGCTCTACACAGCTGATGCTGGGCTGCGGCTGGCTGGTGTGGATTGGCCGCCCGGGGCCCCGAGTGAAAGAAAAACTTTCTTTTCATCCGCCAAACAAAATGGGAGGGAAAATGCATTCACTTTACATCTCTCTGTGCTGCTGCTGCCGCGCTGTAGTTTCATTTTATACGCTTGCATTCAGCTTGCACATTGGGGTGTCCCAATGAAGTTGAGAAAGTTATGGGCACTTTATTATAATTTAGAAAAAAAAAGCATATTTAGATTATTTTTATTCCTTGAAACAATTGAGTTTGAGCTTGCAGTTGAGGTCCGTGACACCGTGTGAAAATTTACTATTGTGGTCGAAATTCCAGGTGAAATAGCTAGAGAGAACTAGTCCTCTGACCTTGAGAAGGCATTCCACCATACGTATACTAAAGCTCCAATGTAATGCATCAACGATTTGTATAAGTCGACTATCAATTATTAAGCTTCGTACAAATTTCGCCATCATCATAAATTCTCCAAATTTAAGTTCTTGGAACAACCCATTGCACATTTTGCTTTTGATTATTCGCAACTCGGTGCGCACTGGTGGTGGTTGCTCTTTTCTGGCCGACTCTCGCACTCTCCCTCGGTTTATGCTGTGGGGGTTTAATGGACTGGGGGGAATTAGGTTGGCTGGCTGGCAGACTGGTCGTCGTAGTAGAAAAAAGTGCCATATTGTTGTATGTAGGTATAGTGTGGAATGTGGTGGGTATACGAAAGTAGAGAAAGATAGCGAGGACGACTACGACGACGATGACGGTGGCGACGATCTGATGGTCGAGTGCGCGCTTTTGTCGGTTTGACCCGATTCCAAAGTTGTTGCACTTCATTAACTCGCTATTTTCATTCGCTGGTGGCTGAATCTGAAGTGTTTTATATGCACATGCATAAATATCTAATTAAAGCGGGGTGTTGCGCTTGATTAAAGATAAAGAACCGCTGTTCTGCTTTCCGATTTTCGCAGGATGATATCCTATTGAAAAAATAAGACCAACTGTCGCCAATCTATCGATGTTTCATTATTCTACTTCAGCGAGCCATGATAGTATAAAACTACCTTAGCATTTGATTAACCCAACATTGTGAAAGTTCATATACGTAACTAAAATTGTTAGTCCATAAATTTTTGCTATTTTTTTTTCGAAGTCTTGACCAAAATATTTGTAAACATAACAATTCTATATCGATTGTCAAAACAACAAGCTTCTCCTCATTTTTACTACTGCAATGTTTAACCAAGGGACATCCAACTCTAAACTTTCCACAGTATCCAGAAATTCTAACAAATACTAGCAAAAAATTACATCGTATTAATGGTAAATTAATCGAAAACCCTGGTTGGGAAAGCATGACACACAACGCCACCCAGACAATACAGTCCACCCCGTTTTTGGCAACACATGATTTCTGTTAACTAGCTAGCTAGCTGGTGGGCCCTCCTTAGCCGTGCGGTAAGACGCGCGGCTACAAAGCAAGACCATGCTGAGGGTGGCTGGGTTCGATTCCCGGTGCCGGTCTAGACAATTTTCGGATTGGAAATTGTCTCGACTTCCCTGGGCATAAAAGTATCATCGTGTTAGCCTCATGATATACGAATGCAAAAATGGTAACTTGGCTTAGAAACCTCGCAGTTAATAACTGTGAAAGTGCTTAATGAACACTAAGCTGCGAGGCGGCTCTGTCACAGTGTGGGGATGTAATGCCAATAAGAAGAAGAAGAAGCTAGCTAGCAACCTTTTCGTTGTTTAAAGAACATCATGGATACCTAGGATAGGATGTGATAATTCAACTGAGACTGCCTTATTGTTTTTTAATCGGTTTCTCTGACGAGGTGGTCGCCAATGCAGCCAAATTAATTTGGTACAAAATCTTCCAAATATCATGTATTAAAGCTTGATGTTCTTCATACCGTTCCATCCATTATTTATGTAAGAGAAGCGAAGAACTAATAGAGAGAAGTTTTCGTTAGTGAAACTATGACTTTGAGATCGAAAATGACAGAAAAGTGAATGATAATGTTTAAATCAACAGTTTTAAACCCATTAAAATAATGTATATGGCGTTTGCAATATGAATTAATTTGTGCCAAAAAAAACTCAAAATAAAACATTAACATATATTGCTTAATATCAACTTTACAAACCAGCAACACGGTCAAACCCTACGAAAAACGCACCGCCGCCTATCGATTGTCATTTTCAACCAATCACCCGGTACGATTTTTTAAGACTACTTGGCACATCCTATCTTAGATGGATACTAGAAATACCACGAAGTACTATTGCAGGACATTGACTAATACTATCGAAAAGTTGAAAGTTGGTTGCCCCTTGGATTCAACAATAAACTGCCGTCAACGCATACTTGTACCAAATTTAAAAAAGCAACTTAGAAAATTGCATGTAAAATAAAACTACATTTTTCATTGCTGGCTATAACCGGGTAGGGAATTTAAGTAGTTGACATCACTAGACTAATAGCTCCATTCCATTGAAATCATTCATATTTTTGAAAAGAAATTTAATTCACATCATAATCCATGAGAATAGCTTAGCGGGATAGTTATGCCGAGAAATAAAGCCTGTGTTTGCTGATTTCTACGCATATAAGTTTTACTGAGTGTTTGATTTCTTCAATGGCTACTATGATCAACATATCTTGCCTCATGCTTCAGGCCAGTGTTTCCCAACCGGTAATTTGACTATCATGAATACGTTTTCATGGTATAATTATATAATTTATTTTGCACAAATATCTATTTATTAGCTTTGAGTGCCACACGGACTCTTTGGCGGAAAATGTTTGCGTATACATGCAGCTTTTTATAGAAGTTTAACGAAGCCTACTGTCAAACCCCACCACATCTTAGCCAAGCCCACATCCTGTCAAACCCCACCAGTCATATTTGAATCGCTCCATACAGTAATATCCCGATTTTATTAACCCAAGTCCCATCCCACCCCCACTGGTGAATTTTGGATTGATAAAACAGGAAATGTATCAAAATCTGAATACAAATATTTCCATTTTTCTAATTTGTTTCACAAATATGAATCAGTTTATGCCTTGCAAAAGTAAAATACGTGAACCCATAGTTTCCTTTTGTAAAGGCTTTCAAAATTAATAACAGGTACTCTGAAATGGTTTACAATAAATCACAGGCACTTAAAGTTTTTTTTTTTCATTAAAATCATTGTTTTTGCGGTATTACAAAAATAAGAAGAACGAATCAAATTTTAAAAAGTTTTTGGTTTGACATAATCGGGTCGAAAACGTGATAAAATCGGGACGTGATAAATTTGGGTCGGTATATGCTTCGATTGGTTTTTGGCGGTTTTTAGAGCGAAACGATGCAATTTTACGTGAAAAACTGCACAATCACAAGAGTATGCCTTCGCATGAGGCCTGGATGATTAAGATTTGAGCATGGTTCTGCTATTTTTTTTTTGCTTAGAAATCTGGTATTCATTGCGTTTTGCATTTCGAAATCTCAGAATTTTCAATAGATCCAACAAATTTATATCCGATTCACTTCTAATTGATATGCACTCTGAAGCTGGGAGAATTATGTCTTCAGCTTTAAAACCAGCCTGTTGTTGGTTGATTTAAATTTTCATTATTTATTCCATTGGCTCCATATACGAGGGAGGAAATTTGAAAGGAATAGGTTCTAGGTCGTGAGTGGGACAAACAATGACCCTAGTCGGATTGTACGACGGTTTTAGTGCTGAAAAATCGATGCAAATGGCATTGTTTTGTATAACCAATTCTAATAATTGAAAAAATATTTAAAAAATCAGATATTCTTCTGGGCTTCAAGGGATCTTGCCGGATAGAATCTCCGCAATTTAAGAACTTCTTATAGATTCCAAGTAGAAATATAGCATTTCCAGGATATAAAATGAATTTCCTGGAAGCATGACGTACATCGTGGATTGTTTATAATTTTAATTGCATTAAGAAAAGTCTATAGTTTGCAGCAATTCGAAGCCAATTACCAAAAAGTATGATCGTCACAGAATCTTTTGGGGTGGTCAGATCTCCTATGTAGGTGTAAGAATGTTTCTGATTCCTATAGATAACAATCGAACATAGAACCCTTTAGATTACTAGAAAATCTTTTCCCGTAACACTCTGAACGTGATAGAATTGACATTTCCCGTCAAAAATTGCAACTCATTGTATTGTATATAAATTAGAGGCCTCAAAAATATGAGTTTTTTGGGAAAGTTTATTTTGAAAAAGTCATAGAATCGATAGAGCGAAACAAAAATATGAAAGAAAAGGTCAATTATCATAAACTCGTAAGATTTTTTGTTTTGATTTTTAAAACCACAATCCGTTTACCAGCGATCTTTCAGACACGCTTTTTGACAATACAAACTGGCAAGATTTTTTTAGAAACCATCAAATATCACACTAGCACAATGACTACTAGAATTCAACTTACCTTTTGAAATCAGTGCCAGGATCCAAAAATTAATCTGGCAGGATATCCAAAATGTGAGGCCTCAAATGGCTGAAGAGAAATGCTATCACAGCAGCTCTCCGTGGGTGCATGTACACGTCAGGGAGAACTGACAAGCAGAGGCCGTGTCATGGCTTGCTGGTCACCGATTGGCACGCTGAGATGTTCGAGGATAATTACACGCTGATAGGAACATACTCGAACCCATCAATCGCACAATTTTTAACCAATCAAAAATGTTTGATATTCACTAATTCACATCTCAGTCTGCAATATCTTATAGAAATTCCAAAATTCTTTCCAGCTTTCAGCTGGTCTACCAGAAATCATAACGTGCTTCAACAATTTTTGAAAACACGAGAAAGTATTGAACACTTCCAAACTACAAGAATTATTTCTTCACGACCCCAGAAACAATCCTTGAACGCCTTTGGAATTCAAAGGACTTTCTCAGTTGGTTTTTCAGAATAGAATTAGTTCATTAGCATTTCAGAAACCTCCATGATTATAGATTGAAGTTAAGTTAACTTTGAAATCTTCCTTTTTTTCAGTTAATGACTTCATACAAAATTACATAAGGTAATCTGTTTAATAGATGAATAATAGAAAATTATACTGATCAAACAGTATTGTAGTTAAATCTATTACCAGGATGTTATGTCCTCACCATATTCAGGGGTAGGACAATGCTTTGTCATTTGTGCCCTACCCACTCCTGGCGCTACTTCTCATAAGTATGCATTAATAACATTAAAAGGTCGAACAGTTATTAGGTCCTGGAAGAGTTGAAAAGGTTTTAGGAATACAGTTTTTATTCCCAATTGGAAAGATTATAGTTACCAATATCCAATTAACTTCAAAAAATAAAATAATTGAAATCTCTGCCACAACCGTAAAGGATTTGATTTAACTTCTGGAAATACACAAACAAAAGACCAAAAACTCGAGTGTATAAGACTGACTTGATCCAGTTTCAATAAGGTGAAGACACATACGCTATTTGAAAGTGATGGCACCACAACCTTTGTAGTGAAATGCATGGATAAATCACTCGATTTCACTAACAACGCATTAGCATTGAGCATTCGCTATAGTATGATAGTATTATCACTTTCATTCGTTACCACAGGTATTGATTTGGGACCAATCACTATCTTTTATGGATCGTACACACGGTCAAGCAGTTTGACCAACATTGACTCCACCTCTCGTTTATTCCAACATCCATCAAGTTTTACCAACAGTGGCACGACCAACAATATCACACACGAACGACCGAAGTGCCAACTTGAGCACCAACCATCAAAAAATATATGGGGGTTTGTGCAACTTCAATACAAATGTTCAAACATGTTCGGCGAACCTTGACTCCACCCCCGACAACTCAAACCAAAATCAAAACGTTTTAATTTTTTCCAACCGAGCTGCCAACTGTCAAATGGTTGTTCGAACAACTTCACACACGTTCCAACAAAGCAGCAACCGGAGCGTTTTCTTGGGGGTGGAGTCAATGTTCGTCAAGCTGCTTGACTGGTGTGTACGTTGCATTAGATGGAAGCATAGTCGAGATCTGTCCTGGGCACGCCCTTGCGAATGCTGAGGATGACTAGTTGGACACCAACTTAAGAAAGCGACAGCTCTATGACCTCTCACAGGTGCCACGGCAGGTTTTGCAATTGTTTGTGTGGAGGGTTATAACAGTTGGGATAGTTTTGGTAGTAAGTGAAACACAGAAAGAACTAAGATAGAAATACAAAGTAGGAAAGGGAAGAGCCTAGAATTGAATCCACGACCTCCTGCTTATAAGGCAGAAGCGGTAGCCACTTGACTACCGAGCTCGTTATCACTCGATTTCACTATCAAGCGCAAAAACATATAGAGTTATACGCTAATTTGTCCATGGCGCTAATTCCCGTTTTGTAATTCAATAAATACTAGCGAATGGCGTTCAAGGATTGTTTAAATCAACAAACTTATCACCAGGTGAGATAGGAAAAAGTTTGCACTATGATCTGAATACATTACAATCACAGTCGGGTGCTATTTTTGTTGAAAAACACTTTTAAAAAAACTTCGCGATTCAGTATATTTGCAACATTGCTTACCTTATCCGTGCAGCGATAAAATATCCAACAGCTTTCACTGCTGCCAAACACACGAAGCATCGTCATGAAAATCGATGTTTCTCATTCACTTCCACTACACTTTTCCACCTTCAATAGCCACTACGCA
Organism: Armigeres subalbatus; assembly: GCF_024139115.2. Classification (NCBI taxonomy): domain Eukaryota; kingdom Metazoa; phylum Arthropoda; class Insecta; order Diptera; family Culicidae; genus Armigeres; species Armigeres subalbatus. The sequence continues at coordinate 382,232,630 of NC_085141.1, read as the reverse complement.
CTGAATTAAAGGAATATCTTTTGTCAAATTAAAGAATAATTCGGATATAAACTCCCGGAAGGCGTTTTCCAAACATTGAAGATTTTATTTTTTTTTCCTTGGTCCCTTTGTTTACAGTCGACGGACGCGTTGCCAAACTGACGATTTGAACCGGAATAATCTGTTGTTAAACATCTGATCAAGCATCATGCAGTCAATAAAATGGAAAGCAATTTGATTTGTTTCTCATCTTTGTGATTTTTTTTCCAGCAGTATGTTGACAAAAAGAAGCGACAAAATTGGTGCTGTATTTCTTTGCTCCGCGATGGGATGAATATATGGGTACCGCTGTTTATACCCTTCGAGAAAAGGCGCGCCCATCAATCAGTTTCGGCTTCAACAATAAGTGGGATAATACTGATTTTGACCATGCATCGGTACTGAAGCTCAAACATATGTTTGCTTCTTCTTATGAGTTTTGAATTCGTTTTTGTACAGAGATCTGATTTCATTGCTTTTGGTATTTCGGAATCTAACCTTTTCACAGAGCTCTAATCAGTCAGAGGGTTTAGCAGATCCACCAAATTCGTATCCACTTGTTTCCTGATTATTCAGCGCGAAATCAGGCACAAAAGATGGGTTATCTAAAAGCAAATTATATTCGTTCCATCCCTTGTAACATTTTAGTTGTACACTGGTTTTGTAACACTCTTGAAGAGTAAATTATGGTGTTCAAGAGTATTATAAAACTTAAAATGTTACTTGGGATACTCTTCCGACCATCACTCATGAATAATAACAAGAATAATAAAATCTAGAGCACATTGTGGTAGTTCTTAATCCGTAATGCACCACCAAAAAGGTGTCTACCCAGCATTACAGGCTCCGTTAACTGCATGGCTAATTGTTTCACCCCGCAGGCCATGCATACCCACGGCACGGGTCGCCTGACACTTAGGGAGGTCATATTATCAGCTTCAATGTTGCACCGAGCCTGGCGATATGATCGGATTTACACCGTTACGCACTACGAGTATCCATATCCCAGCGTAACGGGTGAGACCGATATGATGCAAGAGGTCTCAAATAGTTTGTCCAGTTACCCAAGAATTTTCAGGAATAAACAGCTTCCGATCTACACGCGAAATCAAAGATCAATTTGCCCGATTCAATCATGGTAGATGCTCTCTGTAGAACAAAGAATATAATATGATCGCAGCATATGTTCATATTCTTACTTAGTATGAAGGCCTTCACTACGAGTATGTCTTAAGGTCACTTCTCACGGAATCCAAGTTTCAAAGTGCTCGCGTTTTCGGGGGCACACCACTCGTTACGGAAGCAACGCACAACTGTCATTTTTATTATTTCACGTATGCTGCGACGCAGCAAAGCTAAATCAACAAAAATGACAGTTGTGCGCCTCCTCCGTATCGTGTCGTGTGCCCCCGAGAACGCGAGCACTTTGAAACTTGGATTCCGTGAGAAGTGTCCTTAAAGACCAAGAATATCTTACATTCACATTTTCTATTGAAAGTACCTCAAAGGGCATATACAGTATGACCCATAAAAATGCGACATGTGACAGTTTTTGAATAAGTGTGATTCCTGAAAAAATAATTATAGAAACAAATATTTTTTATGATTTCCCAAGTTTATTTGGCATGTTTTGAATACATTTATTCAATGTGTCCACCCTGATTTGCAATCACCTGCTCCAAGCGGGGTTTGAATCTGGAACACACGGTCCGAATATACGACGCTGACATTGAGTCTCATGCCTTGCGAATGGATGATTTGAGTGAATCCACACTGGGATGAGATGTTTCACATACCTTAGCCTGAATATTGGCCCATATTGAATAATCCAGTGGATTCAAGTCCGCGCTGCTGGGGGGGGCAAAACTCCTTGGACCAAACATTCAGCTTTTCAGTCAGCCAAGCTTGAGTCCTCTTGGATGTATGACAGAGCGCTCTATCCTGCTGGAAAAATACAAATTGATCTTTTCCAAAGTTGGTCTTGATCCATGGCAATAGATGGTCCTTCAAGATGCCGATGTAGACCTCCGTATTCACTTTTGAACCCTCTTTGATAAATACCGGGGGCATAGCCAATCCATTGGATACGACTGCCCCGAACACCATAACTCCTGCAGGGTGTTTGGTGGTAAACTTAAACTTTGTGTGCTCAGGAACTTCCTCGACCTTCTTCGGCGAAATAAATCGGTCAGTGCGCGTGTTGGACACCGCATTTATGATGAATAGTTTTTCGTCAGAGAACACGATTATTGATTTTCCCTTTTTCAAGTTGGAGAGAAGCCGCTTGCTTCTCTCAAGCCGCAGCTCCTTAATCCGGTTCGTTATCAGGTGGCGCTAGACGAAGCCTTCAAGTCATCTTTGACCATCCGTTGCATCGAGGTGTTGAAGATATTTGCTGCTTTTGCCAATTTCCGGATCGATCTAATAGGATTCAATGTAATTTTCTTCTTGACCGATTTGATGACTTTTGGAGTGCGTGCCGATCGCGGACGACCACTTCCTGCCTTCTGTGGATATGGTCCATCAAGAAGAGAACGCTTAATCCGATCTTCGATCTTCGGCAACCCACGATCTTCGTTATCTCTTTTATCGGCTTTTGGGCGACAAGCAAACTAAATCGACTAAATCTTTTGCAAACATTTTTGAACATTTTTTAGAAGAAACTCACTGATTTGTTTGCGTCAATTGACAGTAGAGATTTCAAAGAGTACACACATATATAACAGTCATTGAAAAAAAATCAATTCTACCCAAAAATAAGTTGAAAACAATGTCGCATTTTTTATGGGTAATACTGTATTATATTCAGACATACCGTGCTGTGCCCTAATTCCGTTCACCTAAGACAATGCGCTATGTCTAAAAACTCTTAAAAATAGCCATTTAGTATTTAAAAGCTGCAATTTCGCTACATAGTGTCATTTTCTATATACAATTAAATATGTTGGGATGCATTCATAGACTTAGGTTCTAATAGTGAAAACAAAATTGATCGATTCTGTTGTCCTAATTCCAATCATCTGAAATGCAATTTTTCCCAATTCCGTTCATTCGGGTTCCTAATTCCAATCACCCGAAAAACATTTGATTTCTTGGAGACGCTAATACCAGGCATCATTTTTCTCACAAATTCATCTTTTCATTCATTATTATTGCAAATAAACAACTTAAAATGTTATTTTCTTCCAAATTCAAAATACAATTCAAGCTCTATCTGGAATAAGGGCGAATGTCACAAGAGAGGATTCTCTTCGTCGACTTACCCTCTTTTTATATAAGTGACAAGCAGAGGATTTCCTTTCAATTTATCACCTCAGAATGCAAGTTCGCATTGTTTTCTATCGTGCTGAGGTGATAAACCACAAAAAAAAGCTTGAATTAATGATATTTCCTTAGTTTAACCAAGTTGGCTGTTTTTTGCCTTTCCCGTATACAAAGTATACGTAAAGGCTATAGGATCACTCCAAAACCGATCTTTTGATAGAAGGCTCGGAGACGAATAGTGTTATATACCAATCGACTCAGTTCGACGAATTGAGGTGATGTCTGTATGTGTGTATGTATGAGTGTGTGTGTACAAAAATGTGAGATACACTTTTTGGTACTTAGCATTATTCGATTAGCTCGCAACAAGTTGCAGTCGACGTGGATTGCGGTCTAGTTATTTCCTATTGAAAATCGGCCCGATCGGTCATTGCTTTCCAAAGTAATTGAAAAAAACATTGTTTTTCTGCCAAGGGTCCAAGTTTTCAAAACGAAAAAAAATTTTTTTTTCAAAAATTTCACCAATTCATTCAAATGACCGCAAATGCAGATGAATTCATGGAAAAGTAAAATCTATCCCCCTAAAGTGCTATTTCGACCTCTCTTATGTGTTTTTCTTATTATTTTAATGCGCGAGAAAGGCACCACCAACGCTAGGTGGATTAATCAGGGTTTTTTTTTTCGTTTGTTTCACTTACCATTCGAGATATATTAACATGAACATTGATGCTAGTTGCCCAGTAGCATTAAGTACCACAGAAAAGTACAGATACGATTTTCTTATCATACTTTACTATCCTCATCGTAATTTTGACTAGAGCCTGAATACTAGGCCTTTAATTTTGTAATTAATCTCTGTTTGATTGGAATTGTTCGTAGCGCTGTTTCGTTCAAATTGAATATTCTTTAAAATTCCGGTTCTCTAAAGTTACCGGATAACCCTAATTCTACAAAGTATTCACTAATCTTGGTAAAACATAATCTTATTTGTAGCTCAGAGACGGCAATATTTTTTATTGTGGACTCCCGTCATGAGTTGAAAAACGTTCCTATAACCTTTTCGCGTAGAGTCATCAACGGAATTCCTTCCAGTCTGGCTGCTTGCGGGATATAATTTCAAAAGTTCACCATTCATATGGCTTCATGTACCTTTTTTTGCTCATAGATTATATTCTCACGGACGGAATTTCCCGAATCCATCCTCCAAACACAAAGAACGGAATAAGGAACGAGTAGTTTTAGATGTACCTTTATTCCGGTCAAGTTTTACATCAGTAAAATACACACAACGATTTGGTAATGCACTATAAATGTATCTTGTTATATCTTGTTATGCTGCTGTGTTTGAAATCCAGGGCAGATTTTCACCTAAAAATGCTTAAATATTATGACAGACGTTATTAGCAAGTGGGCTAATGAAAACAGTCAAAATGACGCTCGTACTGACGACCAACAAATTTCTTCAAATTTTCACTATTAATCGCTAAAAATGACGCTGCTTCTTATTTTATTTCATACATGCATAACCATAGAAAAGTACAAGGAGATTTTTCTGTTATTTTTAGACAAAAATTCTTTATTACTTATTATATTGTCGTGCGTGAACGAAATTAGGCGCTGATTGGAATAAGGGCACAGCACGGTACCTAACCAACATTGGAGAAATGTAAAGCGCTTGTACAGTCAGAAACAGTTTTCTTCAGCTATAAAACTAGCTTGAATAAAGAACCTTAAATTAAAGAAAAAAAAACTCACATGTATAAGAAAAGAAAAAAGAAGCTTATTCATCTTAAATTGTTAGTCTTACCGCACGGCTAAGGCCCTCCTTAGCCAAGACCAAGAACCAAGAACTCCAAGACCCAATAACATCTACCATACAGAAATCCTATTCAACGTATCACAAGTGGCATATAACATATTCAAATTAGGTATATGGATCGTTTGTACGCGTGTAGATCTGAAGTTTATACACGCAAAAAAAAAGCGTTCATGAATTCGTGAACTAACGAGTTAACGGTGTATTTTTTCGGGAACAACAGTCACGAATTCGGGAATACAGTCACGTTTTCTGGAACGTTCTGGAAAACGTGACTGGTGTTCCCGAATCCATGAATAAAATCACGGTGTATTTTTTGCTGGTTCACGAATTCGGGAACGCTTTTTTTTTGCGTGAAACTTCTGCAATTTTTTGGATAACCAAGGACACCTACCACACTTAGTCAAATAATTCCAAATACAACGCCTCTTTGGCTGTTCTGTGGTATACCTGGCTTGTTGAAGAATCACGATTTTTTCATATTTATCTCTTCATTATACTAAATTGAGCATATTGGAGAGCTAGACGTAAGCTTATGGACAAAATGTGAGACTTTGTATTGTTGCATGGTTTATCAGAAGATCTGTCTATGATTATAAGGATTAGGGGTCGTTCAACAATGATGTCACAGGTTTTAGGGGGGGAGGGGGTCTAAGATTTTGTGAAACTGCATATACTATGTATACAAGAAAGCGTGACAGAGGGGGGAGAGGGGGTCTAGAAATCTCAAAAAGTAGTGGACGTCATATTTGAATCATCCCAATATCTATCATCATGTACTCTTACTCTTTTTCATGTTCAACGGCTTCCATATACATTAATGGTTTCATAACTGAATCATAGACTCTAATACTGTTTGCCACACAATCATGGAGAATATCATTCTAATGCGATGTGACTCTAACACCAACTTTGGAATCATGAACAAATAATCTACTACAATACCTCAAAAAACCCACAAACCAAACCAAAACAAAAACAGAAACACATGGTTCCCCCGCTTGTTTCACGCATTCTTTTTACAACCGTTGGAATCCCTTTTCCTGTTCGCCAATCCTAATGAAGTGACAACGATTCAACCGCCTTTCCATCCCCGAACTGGTTGAAAAACCTTCATCCCCACAGCGTGCAGCAGAGGCATCAAAATTGTCCCGCCCCCTCCTATCCGTTCAACCTCCATCGTTCCTCGAAAAAGTGAACCAAACAACATCAACCGCAAGGAACGGGGAAACCCTTCGTCCTTTGCCTTCCAGTCTGCTGTACCCCGACAAACAACGACGACGACGACGGCGATGCGGTAGGAACAAGGAAACGACACAAAGTCGTCGAGACTACGCCGATGACGACAACGGCGGCGACCAACGGAGCGGGCGACGACGACGACGACGAGACACATCGACGTCGCATTCGTTCCCGTTGTGTTGGTCTGGTGTTCTTTCTCTTTCAGCATTTTCTCATGGACCTTCTTGCTGTAGGCAGTCGACGACGATGAGGACGATTAGAGCTGCGAACGGACGACGGAGGACCAGAACATGAGCCAGAGTCAACCCGTCTGCTGGATGCTGGTGCTCACACCCAGAAGCGGTTGCGGCAGAAGCATACCGAGAATCAACGACCGGTTCTACTTCTACGTCGGCCACCAGTTGGTCTTATAGAGCAGTAGATTTCGTTGGTTCTTGCTAAAAATGGTCCATTGACTGCTAAGCTCCGATTCTCCGAGAATAGGTGAAAGAGCGACGTATGGAAAGGATGACCTTCAAGCGCCGTGGAATGTAAGCCAAAGGAGCGCGAAGTGCCGATGACTCCCGACGACAGAATCGAGTTCAAGTGAACGCTGCTGCCTGCGTCGTCACATGGCGAGAAGAAGGGCTTCTTTTTGGGAGATTCCCCTCTCGATTGGACGACTCCAAATGATGATGGGAAGTCAAAGATTGTGAGGCTATGTGGAGTGAAGAAAATTCAATCGGAGGCCAATGTGCACAAGAACGGAAGGGCGCAACACGTTGCTGGCTGGCTGTAAGAAAGCATCCAATGATCCGGTGATGGGAATGCTGAGATGTGGATTCATGGGAAGAAAAAAATAATAGGAGGAAGCAACAGAACAGAAGTGCATTTGGAATATTTGTCGGGGGCAAATAAATCATTCGGTTGTGTGTAGCGCGGCGAACGCTTGTCCGTGTTTTTAATTAACGTATGTACGAACATGGTAGTAGCTATAAGCCGTCGGCAGGAAAGGTCAAATCCGTTTGACTGGAATGCGGTTCTCGTGGGAGCGATTAGCACTTGATGGAAAAGCGTAGCGATCTAACTTTGATTTATTCTCAAAAAAGATTGATGAAGGTTATGCTACTGGTGAGCTGGGTTTCTGTTTTGGAAGTCTTCCTTCAATACTGGAATAACACTTATAAGAGTGGGGCATTGCAACCTTCCAGTTTTGTACACGTTGAGCACTTTTACAAGTTAATTTTACAACCACATCATGTAGTTATTTTGAGCAAAAATAAAATTACGGTTTGAGAAACTGAATGGAATAATACGTAAGCTTCAAAACGGAAAATCGTTTGAAAATATGAACCGCAAATGAGCATCTCAAACACTAGCATGTCTAACTCAATCAATCTATCAATATCTGTCTATAAAAATCTATTCCGAAACTGAATGTGAAACTGTGTCACGTGTCAAAAAAAAAAGGAAACATAAAAAAATGTACACATTTTACGCTCGACTACGAGCACATTTGCCAACATCAACTGAGAATTGGGGCGAGAGGAAAAACTACCAGAAATACACCCACCGCAACCCAGCGGTGTTCCCCGAACATTGCACCTACACAATTCACTACCCCATTTGCATGGCTCATCAAAATGTCAATGACTTTTTTTTCCTGTTCTGTGCTGAATGCGACTGTAGCGGCGTACGTCACATCCATCGGTAACTGGGCGACCTCATTTAGCCGGCCACCGCCGCGACAATCGACCACCGTTTGTCGCCGCCAATATTGCCACAACAATTCTTCCGCTCTTCTGCCCTCCACCAGACATTGCTTACCCGCCACCACCGCCGCCCACAGGCACCGGTTCCGAAAACACACCACGCGGTACGGAGGAAAACACCAGTTGAGGCCACAAATGTGGCCCCCTTTGGACCGGCGGCTGGCTGGTGGGCTTGTTTGCTGTTGCTGTGTGGAATTATGCTTTTTTATATAAACCACACCGATTTACCAGTAAATACGTGGCAATTCGACAATACGCATGGGGTTATTAAGCAGTAGCCCTACTTCTAACAAGGGACACTTGTCTTGTAATGATCACTTCATTCGATTCAATTTTGCTTGAAATATAATTTCAAGTGGATTGAAATATCTATAAGTTTTCTGTCTTAGTATTTTTTCTTAAGCAAAAGTGATATGTCAATGTTTTATCCTTTTAAAAAACAAAGTAATAAAATGCAACAAGTCCTGTTTCGATATTTTCGCTATTATTTAAGATGAGACGAATTTGTGAGAGCTTGTGGAAAATTGTACAGTTCATCTATATAATAACGTATAATGGAAAGGTATCATGTGATTGCTGAAATCGCATGAAATAATTATATAAATATTTATTGAACGTACTTCTTTAAGTACCTATTCATAAAGCCACAGATAATTCTCTGTGATAAAGCTGCGGTTAAACTGATGACTTTCGTATAGCGAAATTCCCTTGAATCTATTTCCATCGAGTTCGTTTTAGATTCTGACTCACTATGGTATGATTCACGAAATGCCCTCACAAATAGGTATGCAATGAGAGATGTTAATCTTAGCACATTCTTTTGAACAAGTGTTACATTATCGCGAAAAAGGTGGTCAACAAATTATCGCCTAAAACTAAGAAGGTTGAAGTAAATGTCGAAATCATAATTTGTAGCTATGTCTTGCTAGCAGAGGGTAGAGACTGAAGTTCGATATTTTTGATGATTTATTTCTTCACTTCAGGTAGTATTGGTATTGCTTAGCATTGCGTAACAGTTTAATATTTTCTCCGGTGGCTAAATTCTAACTTTATGTTAATCAGGTCACATCCAACACAGAGATAAAAAACATAATTCGTGCTCGTTTTTAATCAAGCGCGAGTTCAAACTCGTCGGATTTTTCAACAACAAAAAAAAGTGCACGATTTTGCTATTGTTTTAACCCTTCATAAGGCAGTGGCAACTATGTTGACACCAACAAATTATATGTTTTTCTGTTTATTAACAAGAGCTCTACTAATTATTTCCAATGTAGTAACATTAATTTGAGTTTTAAATGTCAATTTGAGAATATTTTTTTACGAACAGATCGTAGTATAAGAATGATTTTCAGATGTAATTCGTTAAATGAAAACTCGTTGTCGTCGACTCGTCGAGTCAAGTACGAGGCACTGAAGTTGCCTCACAGTTGAGGTCGAAATACGTATCTGCAAAGATTACAAAACGGGGTGAAATTAAATGGATAGTACTAAACACGTCTTAGACAGTTGACAAAGATATATTTTTTTCCCTTGGTATCAATTATCTTGATTCTCGTGAAAAAAAATGCTTTGCCTGGTATATTTGGTTTTTGGATTACCGTTTTTTTCAGGTTCCTTGGGAACAAAAGTGCAAAAAAATATTGTTTATTGATAATGGGTTTTCTTTCTCCGGAGAAAACTGAGCTGATTATCTTTTCTAGGAAGCATACGCCAGCAAAATTAAAGCTTCATCTTAGGGGTAAGAAAATCTCTCAAGGCATTTCACATAAATACTTAGGGGTCTGGTTCGACTCGAAAGGCACCTGGGGAATGCACATTAGAAATGCCAACAAAGAATCAACTTCATGCGGACAGTTACCGGTACGTGGTGGGGAGCCCACCCGGAAGATCTGATAAAGCTATATCGTACAACGATCTTGTCGGTTATCGAATACGGTAGTTTTTGGTTTCAAGCCGCCGCAAAAACTCATATATTGAAGCTCGAACGTATTCAATATCGTTGTCTCCGCATCGCGTTAGGCTGTATGAACTCGACTCCTTTATCAGATCGCATCGCGGAAATATCGTTCAGATTCCTCATTCGGTGTGAGGTTTTAAATCCATTGGTAATTGAGAATTTTGAGAAGCTAATCGAACGAAACTTCCAATCAAAATTTATGACACTGTACTACTGGTACATGAGCCTGGAGATTGGCCCTTCTTCGAATGTTCCCAATCGTGGTTGCTTCTTAGACTCCTCCAGTTCTTCTGTAGTTTTTGATCTGACCATGAGAGAAGAGATCCATGGAATTCCAGATCCTCTCCGAATGGAGTGTATACCACCAATTTTCACAATTAAATACAGCCATGTCAGTTGCGACAAAAAGTTTTTCACCGACGGGTCAAAAATAAATGAATCCACTTGATTTGGTGTCTTCAACGAATTGCATAGCGCCGCTCGAAAACTTCAAAATCCTTGTTCCGTATATGTTGCAGAATTAGCAGCTATACACTACGCATTAGAGCGAATTGCCTCTCTTCCCTCTGATCAATACTTAATTTTTACGGATAGTCTCAGCTCAATAGAGGCTGTACGTTCAATGAGGCCGGTACACCACTCACCGTATTTCCTGAGCGATCCATATTGAGTGCTCTATCGAATCGCTTTACACTATCACTTTGGTATGGGTCCCTTCACATTGCTCGATCCCGGGTAATGAGAGACCGGACTCACTTTCCAAGGTGGGCGCTATGGAAGGTGATTTATACGAGCGTCAAATCGCCTTTAACGATTTTTTTTTCAATTTCTCGTCAACAGGCCTTGCTCAGTTGGCAACGAAAATGGGATGAAGGAGATTTGGGTAGGTGGTTACATTCCATTCTCCCGCAGGTTTCGAAAAGACCTTGGTTCAAGGGGTTGGACCTTAGCCGAGACTTTATTAAGGTAATGTGTCGGCTAATGTCCAACCACTACTCACTAAACGCGCATTCCTATCGAGTAGGGCTCGCAGACAGCAATCGCTGCAATTGTGGGGCAGGCTATCAGGACATCAATCACGCTGTCTGGAACTGTCCCGAATACGATATTGCCAGGTCCAATTTATGTGTATCCCTCCGGGCCCTAGGGAAACCAGAAAATGAGGACATTAGAGATGTGTTGGGAAAGCTTGATCTTGACTACATGGCCCTTGTTCACAATTTTTTGAAGCGCATCAACGTCATTGTTTGATTCCCTCTCCCCCCATTCGTAGGGCCATGTCCACCTTGTATTCTCCCACTCCGCTCGGTAGAAACGTTTTGCTTGTATCATTGCAGTTTGTCCCTGTTCTACACCACACCAATCATCATTGGAAGACTGCATCAACGCTACCTACGGACACCAATATGATCCCAAGCCCCTATCCCATCCATTTTTTTTATATGTACTCCTTAACCTCGACCAAGCCGCGAGTTTTTCGGCTCCCCAACACTAACATACGAATATAAGAAGCAAGCGATGAAATTGTAATAAAATTTCAATTGACTTTCGGCTCCGTTATGCCTTCAAGCGCTTGAGCCTTCAAATAAACGCTAATTAAAAAAAAAGGGTTTTCCGATTTCTCGCATTATTTTCTCGCAGAAACCAACCTTATATGGCACTTGTGTAGTTCGATTCCTTTTTCTTAATAACTTTTAAACGCAATGGTCGATCGTTATCAAGTTCAATAGTGATCAACAAGGCTTTGTCCTCTGTCGAGTGCAATTTGTTGCGAGAAAATCGGTTAAGAATTCCGGTCAAGAAGCGGTCACAAATGTTGCTTTGAAAAAAAAAAGAGAAACAAAACTTTGCAGAAAAATAATAACAAAATAAATTGACCTTTCCCGTCAAAATTTTTTAAACGCTCTATCGATTCTTTGGCTTGATTAAGGTCAATTTTCCCAAAGAACCCATGTTTTTTGAAGCCTCAAACTATTTTTAAAATCGAAAACAAAAACCAATAAAGTGCTGCACGTGTGAACCGGCCTGAAAAATTCACCCAATGTTCGTTCAAAATCGGGCCAATCTTTAAAAAACAGCACTTTTTCGATTTTCGTTTTCGATTTCAAAAATAGTTAGAGGCTTCAAAAAATATAAGTTCTTTGGGAAAGTTGACCCCATATAAGCCAAAGAACCGACTGAGACAATAAAACGAAATACAATTATTTAAGGGAAAGGTCAATTTCTTCATGAAAATCATGATGAGGATAACTTTAAAATAATACTTTCCGTAAAGAATTTTTATTCGCTCGATCGATTCTATATTTTATTTAAGGTAAATGAGACAATAATCTCATACTCTAATCTCGTTTTATTGTCTCAATCGATTCTTTTGCTCATTTAAGGTCAACTTTCTCAAAGAATCCATTTTTAATAAAGCCTCTAACTTATTGTATATATCACAAATAAACATGGCTCCGTAAAGTGTTATACACGCCTGAGCCTACCAAATAAACGAACTTGAAAAAAACGCCTCTAACTTTTTTAAAAATCGAAAACAAAATCCGAAGAAGTGCTGCACGTGTGAACCGGTCTGAAAAATTCACCCGATGTTCGTTCAAAATCGGGCGAATGTTAGACCAATCTTAAAAACAGCACTTTTCGCTTTTTTGTTTTAAATTAAAAAAAAGAGGCGTCAAAAAATATGGGTTCTCCGGGAAAGTGTACCTTTAGTAAAATAAGTGTCCAGTGTTACAAATTCCAGGTTTGGTCTTTTCAGCACCTTATCCCAATTCACGAGCCGCTTTTGCCGATAGCAAGGGCTGATGGTCAACGTCCACTACTTGAAGGACCAAACCTTGGCCTAGTACCTTGATTGGATCTCCTCCGAAGCTTTGAAGACGTAACTTTAAATACAGCAAAATCCAATCAAACTGGTGTTAGCGCCTGTATCAACCTTACATGTTACAGACTTCCAAACATTGGCGAATTTCAGATCAAATTCTGCCAGGACACTGCCTCCATGATCCGAGTTGTCGAAAACCTTCCCTATCTTGTACTTCTCGTCTGATTCAACAGAAGGTTCGTCGCATCCTGAAGCTTCGTCGTTTGAGTCACTGGTTTCATACTTCACCTCTTTTATACGTCTGGATCCCCGATCTACTCTGCATAAATCCACAGCTTCCATTAGCGTTATGTCAGCCATGGATAACATTTTCGTCTTAAAATGTGGCCATCGATTAGCTGTGACGATCTTGAACGTAACTAGCTCATTTTCGATCCCACTAAGCTTAGCTGCTTTTGCTAACAGTATCTTGAGACGGCTAACATAATGATCGATATATTCATCTGAATATTGACCAGCCGAAAAAAAAGTCTAGGCGATCAATAATAACGATGCGCTTTGTAATTACTTTTCCTTTAATGGCGGTCGCGGGATCTGCCTGTTGTGCCGCTGTTAGATCAAAATTGAAATATTTTCTATTTCGCTCCAGCATCGCTCAAAGAAATATATGTTCTGGTGAATAGCTGCATCTGGTGATTTAAAAACTGTTGGAACTGAGTTTGATCCATGTCGATGAGGATTCAAAAACAATTACTCGAAGGAATAAAGCATAAAGAATAAAGAAAATGGCCGCCAATGCTTGCACTATTTGAACCGAAAATGTTCTTCTTACTCCCGTTTTCCGCGATTTCAAGAAAATTACGCCGTAAAAATTGATATTTGCCAACTTCTGACAACTTTTTGATTTACGAGCATCATATTTTAGCGAATTTAACTACGCGACGGACTGTGTTGGCCATTTGGCATATAAAGCACTAGTGCGACAACTGGTGCTTTAGCCAAACTGGTACATCTAGCCTATTAGTTTGACCACATTACGACCAAAAAATGTGGCTTAGGCAAGGAATGTAAAATAACAACATTGCCAATGACAACAACATTGTCCTCTCTTGTAAATGTTGGGACAAACTCAACTTGCAATAAGCGTTTGTCCCAAACTGCAACAGAATAGGACAATAATCGCCTGCCACGCATTTTGAGAAGTAGTCGGTTTCCGATGATGTTTTTGGTTTAATAAGAGCCTAGCCTAGCCTAGCCTAAAACCTAGCTATGGAGAATGCTATTATAAATCCACTATAAGAATCAAATAAATTCAAGAAGCGTGGAACTTGTTTTTTGAAATGTGCAAAAATACGGATACTGATACTGCTGAAGCGGGTCACTATCCACAAAGTTTGGGAAGCTCTGAGCTATTGAATTACAGGGTGGCAACGTTAAGATTATACGTTTGAAAGATTTAATAAAACTTGAACTATAGTTATAGTAGTAGTATATCCTCTTCAATTTTATATGTTGCAACAAGAAAAATTAATGAAGTTTCATTGCAGCTAGTTTAATTTGCATTCGTTTCTCAATAAGACTCAGATTTGTTGAGCCTTGAAAACTGTACACAATTTGTTTTTCGCAATTTCAATTGTTTTATGTTTATGAAGTAGGTACATATCGGGCAATGCCTATTTTGTGTTCATTGGCTCATGCGCTTGTGTTGCGCCTTGCTCCGGTAGAGACAAATGCGATCTCTCATAGTTTTCAGTAGATATCGGGCAAGTCAATTCAGTGCGTGTTTTAGTCGTCATGAAATGGATAAGATACTGAATCAGTTTTCCTTGAAATACGTAGACAAACACATTGCAATTTCGTCTTTGTATCATGATGAATATGGCGACGATGAAAACTAAATAATTAGTCGCTTACCAAGGCGATTTCCAATAGATTTCCTTCACAACTAACATACCGTTCTTTTCCAGCTCATGGCAATGAGTGTCGAACTAATGTTTATCCTAATTGACTATGAGGACGTGGCCAGCATCATTGTTAGTCTTGGATTAGAGAAACTCCGAAGCATGTTCAGTGAGAAGAGCTGTCTAGTCTCAAGAAGACTATTCAATTGTTGAGCTGTGCAGTGTGCATATTTGTTGTTTCTCGGCCGATCACGAGTAGCAACAACGATGTGTACTGTCAATCAAGCTAAGCACAGCACAACTTCGTGCTTCAATTGCTTTAGTTTACAGTTTTTCAATTTTACATTTCATACCTACCTATACCTTTGATGGTCGTACACTCCGTGTTTTCTGGAGCAAAACCGAATGTAATGTCCCGTTCCAGGTCACTCGTTCTTGTCTTGGACCGCGAGTCACCAGTTTCCCTGCACATTGATTGCACACAGTCAGCAAGTGCAGGGTCTACCCCGGGAACCGATGTCCTCTTCCAGCTTCTCTACCAAACATGACTTTTGCTAGTCTCTCTTCCAGCATACGCACTACATGTCCAGCCCACTGTAATTTGCCCACTTCCCTCCGCCTTCAAGAGTACTTTTCCGTCGTACCCCCGTTTCTTACGTCACCGGTGGAGTTTTTCTGAGCTATCCTTCGTCTTAATATCGTTCACTATTTTGGCATGTGGCCGCTATAAGCATGTGACTACAGGCCTGGTTTTTCTTATTTGGCACTCCACATCAAACCAGTCTTTCCGTTGGTATACTTGTGTGATACCAAATACCTATTTGGCTGTTCAATTGACCGCCTCGTGGACTTGTTGCCAAAATGCGTTCAACTTTGCTCCAGCTAGATGTCCTTCGATTCTTCTGTCGAGATTACGAGCAAATTGCTCCACAACTCCCTCGCCCGACAGTCGCCGCATGGCTCGCTTGCGCCTAGAACCGGTGAAGCTGGACAGCCTCCAGATCACCATGAAATCCAGGAGGAGATTGGCTTGGTAAAAATAGCCAAGTAATCACTAAGAGTAGGGGTAGTGCACCGGTTTTGGCCAACTTAGTGCCTAATTTGGCCTACCCTGAAAAATTCATATTTTTCCAAAATAATCGATCAGTTGAAAGCAGCGTTGAGGCGTGAGGGATATATCTTTTGTTAGAACTAATAAAACCCTTGCGAATTGCTTTATTTTTGAAGTTATTCGCAAAATTGGGCAAATTAGGAACATGGCCAAAACCGTTACAGTTCCCCTATCAGGGTTATCCTCGAGTCCCTTCGAAACGCGCAGAGGGTTACGGCAAGCCGACGGTCTCTCATGCCTGGTTTTCAACATCGCTTCGAAGGAAATAATGATAAGGGCAGGGATTGACACGAGTGGTACGATGTTCACAAAGTCGGATCAGCTATTTGGCTTCACCGACGACATTGATATTATGGCATGTAACTTTAAGAAGATGGAAGAAAATCTACATCATACTGAAGAGGGAAGCAAAGCGGATCGGACTCGTCATTAACACGTCAAAAACGAAGTACATGATAGGAATATGTTCAAACGTGGTTCAATACAGTGCGAGAAATTCGCATCATGGCAGGAAATCATACGTACTTTGGACTCCGCAAAACGCTCCGATCGGATACTATAACTATCTACAAAACGCTTATTAGACCGGTAGTTCTCTACGGACACGAGACCTAGACGATACCCGTGGAGGCCCAACGCACACTGGGAGTTTCCATAAGGAAAGTACTGCGTACCATCTATGGTGGGATGCAGATGGCGGACGGTAAGTGGAGGAGGCGAATGAACCACGATTTGCATCAGCTGTTGGGAGAACCATCCATCGTTCACACCGCGAAAATCGGAAGACTGGTTCTCGAGAACGATCCGACAGGAACAAGAAGGCGAGTCGCGCAGCAGGTAAGGTGGATCGATCAGGTGGAGGGCGTTTTGCGGACCCTCCGCAGACTACGTGGTTGGTGATGTGCAGCCATGGAGCGAGCTGAATGGAGAAGACTTTTGTGTACTGCACAGGCCACTCCAGCCTTAGTATGATAAATAATAATTAATTCATTAAATTAATGATTTTGTGTGTGTTACATCTACGTGAAGTTAAACGATTTACAATGATATGGAAATGCGAATATCATCTTCCAAACTTAGACGTACATGTTCATGATAAAATTAGAGGCGAAAGTATAGAATTGATAGTTCCGTTAGGATACGGCAGGCATGAAGAATGTTTTTATAGAAGTCGATTTGAAAGCGAGCGGAGGGCAATATTTATGATGCCACATATCACACGACCTTCCTTCTGTCAAGCTCCCGTATGAAGGGGGAGGGAAGTATATCAGTGTGGAAGCTGATATATCTCCACTGGCAAAAGGAAGGTGGTTTGACTTGCTCATATGCCAGCGCGTGCGGAAGGATTTTCTATCGACGAGTACTGTCTAAAAATTTCTAATATGACATCAGCATCTAGTCGATTTTTATTGCACAGTTCTGTTTTCTCATGCAATGTATTTTTTAACAGCAAAAACTTTCTAAATATTAAAGTGGCGTTTTGCTCCTTTTCCAAGTGGAGGCGCGTGGTATTTCAAGTAACTTAATAAAGAAGGAATTACACTAGGGGAAGTGAGATGATGATGATGATGATGATGATGATACTACCATCTATCGTAGCAAGGCACCTGCAGATAGCACTGACCATATCTGACAAACGATTTGATCATGATTATATTATTGTTTGTATTTCATCAAACTCCTGTATGAAGGGCCAAAAATGGGTGGGGTGGTTCCATAAGCAAAAACTCTTATGCGATTTTTTTTTGTGTCTTTATTAAGAAGACTTTCAGCCCGAGGCTGGCTCGTCTCCGTCTTATGCGAATCCACGGGATGAATAGAGAATCTCCTTCCAGAAGAAAGTTCGTACATACAAAACTATTATCTAGCCCTCGTTTCCCAGATTGACCCAATAGATGGGGAGAAGAACCCGCCCTTTATCCACGAGATGTTAACAACAGAAAGTTGGCGATTCCACTCTTCCTATCCAAATCGCTTCAATCGGGTGCCCTGATGGTTATTTTTTTATGGTATATAATCATATAGTTTCAATATAATTTGGTAAATATATGTGTATAATGGAATTCTCTCACCAAGTTTCCATTCGCATGTGCTGGATGAGGGAACTCCTTTTTTCAACACCAGGTAGTTTTTGATTAATGCTGTTTTAAGAGATACCAATAGTTCGTCCAGGAATGTCCTGGTTTAAATCGGGGAATATTCATCCTTCTGGTTCACAGATTGAAAAATAGACTTCTTGATTTCTGAATAGATGAAACAAAAAGTCGAATGGCAGTATCATACATTATAACATGAGCGTTTTGATTAAAATGAATATGTATCCTGATTTTTCTTGTAATGTCAGAATTTAAAAGAGTTGGCTAAATAGATTGATGAAAAACCTGAATATATCTTGATTCCTCATTAGAGTTTAAAAAGAATCCTATATTAAATTAGACTAGGGGAAGTAAGGCCCCAAAACTGATAATAAGAAAAGCCGGCGAGCGCTTTATGTCTAAGATCTGAGGAATTAAGCATCCACAGCTTTGCATCAGATACTGTTTTTTATAATAACATCATGGGATTCCAGTCATCGTCCGAGGTTTCGAATTATGCATTTGATTGGTATATTGGGTATAATAATTCAAAATAAAAAAATGCACATTCTTCCAATATTTTAAAACTAAAAACAAATTTGTAAAGCCATTTCAAACGCCATTTTAATTTGATGCTCTTTGTAAATAATTTGCAATGGACGAGTCTCCTTATTCAAAGTTTCATGGTAACTAACAAAAATAAACATTGAACCACTCTCCAGCATACATAAACTAAATCGTACAATAAATAATCAAGATCAAGCCGAGCTGCAGTTTTTTTTTCTGCGCTTTCATTTTACTACTTTGACGGATTACTTTCGCACATACGTACATTACTCACACAAGGGCATACACGCATTCGGTTTTAAGCCCCACTACCATCCATCCATCAACCATTATTGCCAGATATGTCTGTAGGTAGGTTGGTCGGTCGGTACCAGCGACATGTTGCCGAGTCGTATATGAAGGTACTGGGAGCTATGCACCGTCACCGCCCAAGTACACCACTCCGGCATTATTGCGGTGTGATGTCTCAACCCCCTCTTCGCGCCATACTTTGCGCAATGGAACAGTACAGTGCTACGACAGCATTAGAAGGTTTTTCGTAGCGCGAATAAAATTTCCCAAAAAGAGCTTCAAAGTTTTCGCTATGGCGGCGATAGAGCACCGCCACCGCCCGGTCGTCGTTTTCCTATAGAGACGCGATGTTACCAGGCGACCTTTACGGCAGATACATCACGGTCTCGAACGAACGTACGGCGGCGCGGCGGTAATATTGCTGATGCTCGCTGCTATGGCAGCAATCAGCGAACTGCAACTCTGATGGATGGATGGAACGAACGAACGAACGGGTTGCAATATAGATTGTAAATAAATATACACATCGGTCCAAGGTGCAATGCATCCCATCAAATGCATCTAGCGTCGAAGCTGCAGTAGAAACTAGAAGCGAAGATTTCGTATGCGAAGACAAGTAAATGTTGGTACTAAAAATCCATCCGTTCGATTCCGCTTTTGGTGGGATCAA
Source organism: Armigeres subalbatus (assembly GCF_024139115.2). NCBI lineage: Eukaryota > Metazoa > Arthropoda > Insecta > Diptera > Culicidae > Armigeres > Armigeres subalbatus. Next base: position 382,213,143 of record NC_085141.1, on the reverse strand, counting down.
GAATTTGGACCGGTAAATATTCCATTATTCAGTGCAGAAATTGAACAACACGAACATTTGTCAATTAGCCAACAACAATACGTGATTAACGACATGTTTTTCAAACTTGATCTCCATCGTATTTGACATTCACATTTATGGTTTCTTTATTCCTCGTATAATGATTCAACGGATGAAAAAGTTCCTGTTTCCCGGGAATGTTTGAAACATGATGCTCACTAAGTCATGTGTTCGTTTTTGTATGATTGATTACTGCGGAACACATGATTTTCACCGAACTCTAAGATGGACTGTAAAATCTTTAGACAGGCATGGGTAAGATTGATCATGATTGAAAAACACGTACTTGGGTATCGGATAGAGTTACCACTCAAAAACAATAAAACATATCAGGTAAATGTCTTTATATCTCTGAAGTCTTCGACCACCAGGTTGAATCTATTGCAAGCAGGAGTATTGCATCATCAAAAATTTGACTGTTTTGGATTAATTCTATGCATTATTTTATTAATCTCTATAGCTTAAATTTTCGTCCGACTATGCCTGCTCATCCGTTTCGTTCGTTTTACCGATCAACTCAACTATTTTATAGCAGTACGAGTTTCGGATAACAAAATATCTTATCAGAATGTTTATCGACGAAGGTGACGACCCATTTTGAAATGCAAAACCCGTATTAACAAATCGATAAAAACCAAGCTGACCATGTACCGAATTTTACAGTCATGTCAACCTCTTGGTAACAAGTGAGCTACACAAAATGGCGATTCTTGAATCTGCCTAAATCCAAACAGAAGATGTTACAAAAGTGGTCGGCTGAGTGAAGAAGTGCAGTGCGGCGGGAGCTAGAGCTGGAAAAATTGCACCACAATGGTGCAGCTTTTCGACAAGTTGAATCTCGTCAGGCGTAGGATACTTTTACATTGTATTCGTTTTTGAGGGCACGATTTGGCGTTTGAGCCTATCGAAAAAAGTGGCTGAGAGGTTTCTAAACTCATGTATTGAAATTGATTGCTGACTTGTGAAAAGGGTTTTGGAAAGCTCGGACGGTATTGACCGCAATTCAGATAGAATGATTGAACAAATGAAGACGATTCAAAGATAAGTTTTCTCATTGCTTTTTATTTTTTAAGTTTTTTAAACTTTCCTCCCCACAGTTCTTCCACTCTAGAATCCTTCTTTTCTTCAATTCTTTAGTGGTTCACTTCTTCTGTTCTACAGTTCTTCATTTCTATATTTCACCTTCTTCAGGGATTTAGAAGCTAGATGCTGTGTGTCCTGTGTCCTGCCTCTAAATCCCTAAAGAAGGTGAAATATACGCCGAAACGTCGGAAAATAGACGCAATAACGTTCTTGCTTCCATTTAAGACTGAAAGAGATAATAGTCAAACAACAATCAAAAGCATCCCATTAAAAAAAGTTATTTTATGTTCTTCATGTTTAGTTTATTAATTTTTCAGTTCCTCATTCGATTAGTTCTTTGCAGAACTTGATCTGCAGATCTTCAGTTCTGAAATATTTGAGTTCTCCAATTTTTTAGATCTTCAATTTTTCAGTTTTTCAGTACAGCAATTCTTCAGTTCTGCAGATCTTCATTTCTTTCAGTATTCCAGTCCTTCAATTCTTCAGCTTCGCATTTTTCCAATACTTCAGTCTGTTCTTCATTTAATTCCACAACTTAATTGTACCTTGACTGATACGTATTTCGACCTCAACAGTAAGGTCATCTTCAGTGTCTCGTACTTGACTCAACTACGTCAACGTCAACTACGAATTAAAATACAATCCAAATTCAATGAAAATCCAATCCAAATTCTAATCCCAGTTGAATCAAACTTAAATCCAAATCCAAAGCCAATAAAAATCCATTGCAAACCCAATCCTGATTCAATTAAAAACCAATCCAAATTCCGATCCAAATACAATCAAATCCGAATTCTTTCCAATCCAATTCAAATTAAAAGCAACTCCTATTTAAATCAATCAATTCAAATCCAAAGCCAATTCATTAATTCATCAGTTTACAGTTCTTTGGTCCCATATTTTTTCCGTTCTATAATGAGGCATTCCACGGGGGCATGTCAGTCGATCCTGAGCGACCATTTCGAAAATATTTGAAACTCTGCACAGTTTTTCAATTTCATCTAAATCGTCATTTTTCGATATCAAATCTTCATATTGAGTCACGACTAACTTTTCAAAAGGGTGTATGTGAAAATGGTTCAAAAATATTTAAAAAGCTGCACAGCAAAAACGGAATGTTCGATTGTTATGATTTTTTCAGCAAAGTTAGACAACTAAATGGTGATTCTTAAGAAAATGTGCACAGTAAAAAAATTTTTTTTGCCTTTAAAAATATCATTTTTGTCACAAAAACTCAAATATCTCAAAACCCTATCTTTTTTCGAACGTAAAACGGTCCATTATATTAGCTATCTACCATAAAAATTTGGTGATGGTAAACTAATAAACAAAAAAGTTATGACATTTCAAACATTTCACAATTTTCACATTTAGTAAAAAACCATTTTTTTCTGTGTAAGTTATTTCGAGAATTGCAGTTTGATGCAGATTTTATTGTTAAAGGACGTGATTTAAACAAGTTGTTTTCATGATATTTTGATTTAATTATTCATAGCATCTATAAGAAACTTAGACACGATCCAGTGTTGTGATCAAAAGTATTGATAGTGTCATAATTTTCATTGCACGTGACTGGCGAAAAATTCTTTTAATAGTGTTGAAACCTGTTGATAATAACGTTGATAGAAACATATCAGAAATGTTATTTTTTAAGACAAAAGCTGCAAAATCAAAGATTTATATACACGTGTACGTCTATAGTTTACCTGCAAAAATATACCTCTTAGAGAATAGACTTTATGATCAGGGAGGAAACGGGTATCTTCAACAACAACAAATGCATGATAGGTACATACCATGACAATGCTCACGAAAAAGCAAAAAATTACTACTACTAAGGTTGTTAAAGATCTTATAGTAATTTTTTCTTCAGTCAAGCAAATGACACCAAACTAGTCAGTAAAAACTTAAAAGTGATTTTGTTTATTGAAATATTACGAACAACATGAGTAGCCGCTTTCTCAACTGTTGTAGGCCGTTTGATGGAAAAAAGTGTTCAAAAGAGTTACGAAATCTCACCGAAAGCACCATAGATAAACTGAAAGCGACTGGTTATGCTCCAATGTCCACATTGAATACAAATTTACGCATTTGCACGTCCTGCCGTCTAAACGTTGACAAAAGAGCAATCTGTATATCATCGGTTGAGCAGAGCGCAGGAAGTTCGAAAACGACAGCAACTGAGGAATTGCCAGATGTATCGACAACAACTGAGGAATTACCAGAAGTATTAAGTGCTGAGGGCCTTGCCACCGTACCATCAGCGAAATCTGTTTCAACAAATCAATCGGAAGATGAGTGTATCCAAAAGGTCAACATCGAACGCTTTAACGAGGGCATAGCTGGGATAAAAGTGACTCCGATTAAATGGAGTAAGATGGACTACGTTTATTACCCGGAGAAAAAATACCGTGAAATAAACGAAGCTGTACGAAGAAACCTCTTCAAATTAGGACCTGATGATGTGGAAAATACAGACTACGATGAGGTAATTATAAATATGAAGGAAAGGTTCTCGAATGCAGCCACGACAAGGAAAGAAAAATTATTGATTTTGTCGATGCTGCCAAGTTCGTGGTCTATTCAGGATGCCATTGATGAGTTCAAAACCAATAGAAATACAGTAAAAGAGGCAAAACAATTGAAGAATAACTGTCTTTCAACCAAAAATACTAGGTCTAGTACTGCATTAACAGATGAGACAAAAGAAATAGTAGTTCAATATTTTGAAATGATGAAGTAGGTCGAGCGGTGCCTGGTCAAAAAGATTATGTATCAGTAAAAAGATGGAAAGCGTCAAGCAATCCAAAAACGATTAATGATGACGACTTTGAAAGAAGCGTACACACGCTTCAAGGAAATTCACGATAATATTAAAATAGGTTTTTCCTCATTTGCAAGCCTTCGGCCAAGGCAATGTAAGCTTCTTTCCAATTCAGGAACACATAATGTGTGTGTGTGCACAACCCATGAGAATATTAATCTTATTTTACATAGTTTGAAAAGAATCAATTTAACAAAGGATATTAAAATGTTAACTGGTAGTCTTTGTGTGAAAATACAACATCAAATTGCTATCTACGATCTTGTTCGGATTGTCCAGATTCTTCATCATTGGAAAATACTTTATTCGCTGAGTTTGAAGAAAAATATATTGATCAGTTATCATTTGAGCAATGGGTGACCACGGATAGGTGTGACATAGAAACTATTGTAAAACCTGTAGATGAGTTTGTGTCATATTTTTGCTTGAAATTAGAAAGTTTAATCCTCACGATTTCATTAAAACAGAACAATCCAGCTTTTAAAAATACGAAAAATACATTACAAAATGGTGAATTTTTAGTCATTTGTGATTTTTCTGAAAATTACAGCTTTGTATTGCAAGATGAAGTGCAGTCCCATCACTGGAACGTACAACAAGCTACAATTCATCCATTCGTTATTTATTTTAATGGAAGTACGCAAATTGAACACTTAAGTTTTATTATAATTTCCGAAGATTTAAGACACGATTCAGTATCCGTAAACTTGTTCATTAAAAAATTGATTAACTTTTTACGCGTTGATAAGCATAAAGAAGACAAAAAGATATATTTCATGACTGAGGGAGCAGCGTCGCAGTACAAAAATCGTAAGAATTTTTCGAGCCTATGTCAATTTAAATCAATGTACGGAATTGATGCAGAATGGCATTTTTTGCTACATCACATGGCAAAGGTCCTTGTGATGCTATTGGAGGAACAATAAAGCGCATGGCCACAAGAGCAAGTTTAGCCAAAGAACGTGAGCATCCAATTAAAACTGCGCAAGAACTTTTGATTGGGCAAATCGTAGAAAAGAAAAAGATTTGACCAAATTATCATTTTGTTTTACTACTACTGAAGAGTACGAAATAAAGGCTTCAGAGCTCAGCGAGCAATTTAATAACGCGAAAACGATCCAAGGAACCAAAAAATTTCACTGTTTCATTCCATTGTCGGAAAATAAAATTAAAGCAAAACTATACTCAAACTGTGCTGATAATAATTCAAAAAGTGTTCGATATTTTAAAAATTTGAATAAAAATAAATAAAAATAAGTATTAATAAACTGTTTTCATGATATCATAACCCATACCAAAATTCAAACCCAAAACTCTTAGAGTTTCTATAACAACATTGTGTAACTGACACATTTAATTTAATACTTAGGATAATATTAATTCATTTTTATTTATTTATACATATAATATTTATACATATAATATACATAATATCGATGAATACATAAATATGGAATATCATACAAACAACTTGTTTAACTCACGCAAGGCCCTTAACAATAAAATCAGCATCAAAACTGCGATTCTTGAAAAAAAATACACGGAAATTTTTTTTGTTTACTATATGTGAAAATTGTGAAATGTTTGAAATGTCATAACTTTTTTTGTTTATTAGTTTACCATCACCAAATTTTTATGGTAGATAGCTAATATAATGGACCGTTTTCCCTAAAAAATTACGTTCGAAAAAAGATAGGGTTTTGAGATATTTGAGTTTTTGTGACAAAATGATATTTTTAAAGGTAAAAAATTTTTTTTACTGTGCACATTTTCTTAAGAATCACCATTTAGTTGTCTAACTTTGCTGAAAAATCATAACAATCGAACATTCCGTTTTTGCTGTGCAGCTTTTTAAATATTTTTGAACCATTTTCACATACACCCTTTTGAAGTAGTCGTGACTCAATATGAAGATTTGATATCGAAAAATGACGATTTAGATGAAATTGAAAAACTGTGCAAAGTTTCAACTCAATAGAAAATCATGAATTAAAAATTTTCTTAAATTTTGATGCTGTTGCTTGGAATCGCTCTAATTCGTCAGTTTTTACGTTCTCCTTTTTTCAGTACTTCTGTTTTGTTTTTTATAAACTTTATTAAAGATATTTTTTCAAAAATTAAAGAGTTCATCACTAAAGTCCTTCTGTTTTTCAGTTCTTCAATTCCATTGCAAATCCTATCCAAATGCGATTTAATCCAAATATAAACTAAATCCAATCTAAAACCATTTCAAATCAAATCCAGTTAAATCCAAATCCAATCTAAATATAATCCTAAGCCAATTAGAATCCATTACAAATCCACTCCAAATTTAATTAAAATCCAATCTAAATTCTAATTTAATCCAAATCAATCCGAATTCAAGTCCAATGCCAATTTGGTTCCATTCTAAATCCAATTCAAATTTAATTCGCATCCAATCCTCTTACCTTTTACCAGGGAGCCTACCGGAGACGTAAACAATCTGTTTTTTTTTGTATTCTTACTGTGCCCTCTTTTTTGCACTTTTCAGTCTCCCGGCCTACTCCTCTGCCCTTCCGTCAGGGAGCCTACCAGAGACGTAAACAATCTGTCTTTTTCGTATTCTCATTGTGCCCTTTTTTGCACTTTTAAGTCTCCCAGCCTACTCCTCCGCCATTCCGTCAAGGAGCCTAGCAGAGATGTAAACAATCTGTCTTTTTTGTATTCTCATTGTGCCCTCTTTTTTGCATTTTTGAGTCTCCCGGCCTACTCCTCTGCCTTTCGTCAGGGATCCTACCGGAGACGTAAACAATCTCTCTTTTTCGTATTCTTATGTGCCCTCTTTGCACTTTTCAGTCTCCCGGCCTACTCCTCTGCCCTTCCGTCAGGTAGCCTACCGGAGACGTAAACAATCTGTCTTTTTCGTATTCTTATGTGCCCTCTTTTTTTGCACTTTTCAGTCTCCCGGCCTACTCCTCTGCCCTTTCGTCAGGGAGCCTACCGGAGACGTAAACAATCTGTCTTTTTCGTATTCTCAATGTGCTCTTTTTTGCACTTTTCAGTCTCCTGGCCTACTTCTCTGCCCTTCCGTCAGGGATCCTACCGGAGACGTAAACAATCTTTTTCATATTCTCATTGTGCCCTTTTTTTGCACTTTTCAGTCTCCCGGCCTACTCCTCTGCCCTTTCGTCAGGGAGCCTACCGGAGACGTAAACAATCTGTCTTTTTCGTATTCTCATTGTGCCCTTTTTTGCACTTTTCAGTCTCCTGGCCTACTCCTCTGCCCTTCCGTCAGGGAGCCTACCGGAAGCAGAGACGTAAGCAATCTTTTTCGTATTCTCATTGTGCCCTTTTTCTGCACTTTTCAGTCTTCCTGCCTACTCCTCTGCCCTTTCGTCAGGGAGCCTTCCGGAGACGTAAACAATCTGTCTTTTTCGTATTCTCAATGTGCTCTTTTTTGCACTTTTCAGTCTCCTGGCCTACTTCTCTGCCCTTCCGTCAGGGATCCTACCGGAGACGTAAACAATCTTTTCGTATTCTCATTGTGCTCTTTTTGCACTTTTAAGTCTCCCAGCCTACTCCTCTGCCCTTTTGTCAGGGAGCCTACCGGAGACGTAAACAATCTGTTTTTTTCGTATTCTCATTGTGCCCTTTTTTGCACTTTTCAGTCTCCTGGCCTACTTCTCTGTCCTTCCGTCAGGGTTCCTACCGGAGACGTAAACAATCTCTTTTTTTCGTATTCTCATTGTGCCCTTTTTTTTTGCACTTTTCAGTCTCCCTGCCTACTCCTCTGCCCTTTTGTCAGGGAGCCTACCGGAGACGTAAACAATCTGTCTTTTTCGGATTCTCATAAGCTCTTTTTGCACTTTTCAGTCTCTGGCCTACTTCTCTGCCCTTCCGTCAGGGAGCCTACCGGAGACGTAAACAATCTGTCTTTTTCGTATTCTCATTGTGCTCTTTTTGCACTTTTAAGTCTCCCAGCCTACTCCTCTGCCCTTTTGTCAGGGAGCCTACCGGAGACGTAAACAATCTGTTTTTTTTTTTGTATTCTCATTGTGCCCTCTTTTTTGGACTTTTCAGTCTCCCGGCCTACTTCTCCAGTTTTTTCAATTCTTCTGTTCTTCAGTTCTTTAGTTCTTCAGCTCTCCAGTTCTTCCTTCATTTCTTCAATGTTTCAGTTATTCAGTTCTTCAATCCTCCGGTTCTTCTTTTTTTCTCATTTCCTAAGCTTTTCAGTTCTTTAGTTATTCAGTTCTTCTGTTCTACAGTTCTTCATTTCTCCAGTTTTTGAATTCATCAGTTTGTATTTCTTTGGTCCCTTATTTTTTCCGTTCTATAATTCGTCAGTTTTTCAGTTCTCCCTTTTTCAGTACTTCTGATTTGTTTTTTTATAAACTTTATTAAAATTATTTTTCAAAAATTAAAGAGTTCATCACTAAAGTCCTTCTGTTTTTCAGTTCTTCAATTCTTTAGATCTTCAATTGTATAATCCTATAGTTCTTCCGTTCTGTTCAGTCACTCAGTTTTTCAGAGCTTCAGCTCTTGAGTTCTTCAATTCTTCAGATCTTCTTTTTTCTTCTTCTTGTTGGCATCACTCCCCCTCTGGGACATTGCCGCCTCGCAGCTTACACTAAGCACTTCCACAGTTGTTAACTGCGAGGTTTGTAAGTAAAGTTTCCTATTCGAAAATTTTCTAGACCGTACCAGGAATCAAACCCAGCCACCTTAAGCATGGTCCTGCTTTGTAGCCACGCATCTTACCGTACGGCTAAGGAAGGCCATCTCTTCTGTTCTTCTTATTTATTTTCAGTTCTTTAATTCTCAAGTTTTTTAGCTCTTCGTTTTTTGGGTTATTCTGCTCATCAGTTCTTCCTATCTTCAGTACTTTAATTATTCAGATCAGCTGAGATCTCCATATCAGACAACTTAGTTTTATAGATCATATGTTGTTTGGCTCTTTAGTTCTTTAGTTTTTCAGTCAACCAATTATTCAGATCTTCAGTTTTTCAGTTCTTCAGTTCATCAGTTCATCATTTCTTCAGCCCTTTAGCACTTAATTTCTCATGTTATTCAGTTCATTGGTCCTTCAGTAATTCACCTCTTCAGCTATTCTGGTTTTCAGTATTTCAGTTCGTTAGGTTTTCAATTGTTCAATTTTTCAGTTCGTCAGTTCTTTAGATCTGCAGTTCTTAAACTATTTATCTGTTCAGTTCTTCAGTTTTTTAATTCTTTAGTTCTCCAGTATTTCAGTTACTTAGTTTTTCAATAGTTCAGTTCTTCATTTGTGCAATTTTTCAGATGTGCAGTTCTTGTGGTTTTTCAGTTCATCAGCTCTTCAGTATTCCTATTCTTCAGATCTTCAGCACTTCAGTTCTCTAGTTCTTCAGCCATTCATTTCTTTAATCTTTCTTTTCTTCAGCTCTTCAGTTCTTCAGTTTTTCAGATCTTCATTTCTACTGTTTAACAGCTCTCCAGCTCTTAATTTCTTTAGTTCAACAGTTATTTAGTTCTTCATTTGTGTAATTTTTCAGATGTACCGCTTTTCAGTTTTTCAATTCTTCAGCTCTTCAGTTCTCCAGCTCTTCAGCTTTTCAGCTCTCCAACTCATCAGTTCTTCATTCCAACATCTCTTTAGCTCTTCAGTTCTCCAGTTCTTCCTTTGTGCAATTTATCAGTTGTGCAATTCTTCTTTGGCACTGTTTTTCAGTTTATTAGTTCTCCATTTCTTCAGTTCTTCGGTTATTCAGTTCTTCAGTATTTAAATCTTTCAGAAGAAGAAGTTCTGCAGATATTCAGGTCTTCAACTCTTCAGTTTTTCAGTTCTTAAGCTCTTCAGTTCTTTAGTTATTCAGATCTTACAGTACTTCAATCAGTTCTCCAGTTATTCAGTTCTTTAGTTATTTAGTTTTATAGTTCTTCGGTTCTTCAGTTCTACAATTCTTCAGCTCTTCAATTCATTTTTTAAGTTTTTTTAGTTCTTCCAGTATTTCAGTTTTTAAGTTTTCAGTTTTTCAGTTCTTCAGAACCGAAAATTGGTTAACAAAATTGCGCACGTTCCCAATAAATGTGATAGTTCAAGATAGTTCAGTTGATTGGATTTATGGCATCGTTTGAGAGCCCAATCTGGATAAAATACTTTTACCACAGACAAACAGACATAACACATTGAACATTCACTCATCAAATTCATCGTCGTTCAAACACTAACGACATCTGTTGATTTCAGTTAGTTGGGCAAATCACGAACCAGGTGGCGGTAGTGAGCAAACGTCAAACTCGAGCAAATTCGATGCGCGCGCCCGAGTGATCGATTGACCAACTAATGATTATTTGAATTGACCAGTAAATCAGCGAACGATGGAAATTTGACGAGTGTTATGTCTGTTTGTCTGTGCTTTTACCTTTATATTCATTGTAACCGTTAAAATCGTTGTAAATTTCAAAAATTCTTTTCACAATGAATATTAATTTACCTTTTTTCCATTCTTCTCTTTTTCCAGTGCCCAAAAAGCAGCGGCAACCGCTACCGGAAGCACCAGTGCCGGCAGCAATGCAAGCGCCACAGGCTACAACAGTCCGTGGCAATGGACTACCATCACCGCCTCCGGGGAATGACATTATGGGGCTCGTAAAGAGCCCGCTGTTGCTGGATCTCAATCGCAGGCAGCTCCTCAGAGTCAACAGCACCACCACCACCAACAGCAGCATGCCAACAGCAGCAGCAGCAGCAGTAGTAACAATAATAGTAACACCAGCAATCAAAGCAGCAGCACTAATCAGCACCAACATTCGATGAATCAGCAGCAGCAGCAACAGCTTCAACAGGCACAGTTCCAGCAAGCTTTTGGAACAAGTGGACTGTCGAGCTTGCAGCAACAACAGCAGCAGCAGCAGCAACAACAACAACTTCAACAACACCAACAACAGCATCAATCATCCATCCATCATCAACAGCAGCAGCTGCATCAGCAACATCATCATCAGCAATCGCAACAACAACAGCAACAGCAACAACATCAGCAGCAGCAACAACAACAGAATCAACAGCAACAGCAGCAACATAATGTTCCTTCCCACCATCACGCGCACCACCAACTGGCGGCGCAGAACAGCATGATGGCGGCGGCCGCAGCTGCAGCGGCCGGACAGCGCAATCCGTTCGGGTTCGATTTTAGTCACTTTCAGAATTCGTACTAGGTGGTAGCGGGACCGGATCAAAGGTAATAATCGCACTTACATCGAGGGGTCGTATTTGGGTAAAAGTAAATCTGATATAAGGGAAAACTGTTGCACACAGTACTTTTTACGATTTTTTTCAGATCTTCAAAATCTCTTATCAATGTCTAAGACTAAGAGATCTATTTCGTAAATATTTGCAATCTCTTTCGTAAAAGATTTTTTTGATAATGTTGGGATATCTAAGATCTCTTTGAAGATCATAAAAAAGTGTGTTATGAAATGTTGCTTTTAGTGAACACGTTGATCAAAAGGAACAATATGATTTCAATTGTATTTCCAATTTTAAGTCACAGGATCCAAAGCACTAATCAAACGAAAATACATTTTCCTCTGAAAATCGAATGCTTCAACTAAAATCTAATATTCCATGCTGTGAGGCATGAACCTCATTCAAGTGCTAACCTATTTTTATTCACCACATTTCACCACCGGGCAAACAAAAATTTCCTAATCAAATCGGAAAATTCGGTTCAAATATTCCAATCATGACATTCTTCTGAGTCCTGATTTGGTCTCAGATGGGAACGCACATGCACTAAGCACGTTCTACATGCGAACGACCAGTAGAAAAATTTCCGACCACATTGTCGAAAGATAACCCAAAATCAATCCCCGGAACCAAATTTTTGTTCGCCTTTGGTAAATTTAGTTAGTGCATACACATATACGAGACCGAAAATTTTTGAGCACTCGTCTCTTCGAGAAATATTGATTTTCTGTCATATGACTTTAATGGCTTGCTGCTGCTGGTCCCTACGACGCCCCCCGCGCCCTCCGCCGTTCATTGCCAATGTATATTATATTGCTTTTGCCGTGCTGAAAGTAATAAAACTAAGAAATATTCCACCGAAATATGAACCGACGGGGCCAGGAACCAGCGACGCGGCCCTACTGCTTGGCTGGTGGAATGCCACGAGAGTCGAAAAGACGTGCGCGCGCACCCACCCTGGTTTCGCAAGTCCTATAGAAATTCGACACGACCGAGCTCACACACATCTCAAAAACAGAGCAGAGCGCCCCTTTGGTCGCTGCCGTCGTCGTCGTCGTCGTTATCGTTACCATCGTCATCGTCGTCGCCGTCGCCGTCGTAGCCGCCGTCGCCGTGTTGTTTTGCTGTGATGTTCTTCTGCGGATGTGTGCTCGCGATTACCACCCAAAAGCTTCAGCAGCAGTTCTGGGCCTATGCTGCTCTGAGGCGGCGACGGGGTCGAGAACCGCGTGGAAAGTTTGAGTTTGGGGGGATGTTGGGAAGATTCTTCACTCGCGCCACCTGTTTGTGAGAGCCGCGTTGCCACCTCCCATCATCGCACGCTCGGAAACAGGATCGGCTTAGGGTGAGGCGGGTGGTAAGGTTGAACAAAGGCATTCCCGCATTTGATTTCCGCCTTTCGGGACGCGCAGTGGGGATTCGATGAGCAGTATGTTCAGTTATTTGAAATATTGCTTTTCTCACCGAAGAATAGACTACCGTGGAAATTTGTCGAAGTACCAAAACAAATGCTCACACGTCCAATTGTATAGAAATTAGCGAAAGCACAATCCAAAATATCATTCTTGCACCTTATCTCACACCCCAAACAGCTCTTTCTTGCAGTGGAGACGTCATCCATATATGGAGAAACTGGTGGGAACATATTTTGGTGGGACAATATTTTTTTGCATGGGAGTCGAACACGGCGCAAAATTTGAAATATTTTGGCTTATAATATTTGGGAAGGACCCTAGTATATGAGGGCTTTTAAATTTCAGAGAAAGATTTTGTCTGTGGAATGATTGTCGCAGGGATCCCCTTTGTTCTCCTTTCTAAATATGTTGGATACATATGTACCTTCACTTCCAGTAGTTTAAAACCTTATTTTTATTTATTTTTCATTTTTAATTTTTATTTTTTATTTATTTATTTTTTTATATATTTATTAAATCTGTTTGAGAAACTGCATATATCCATTTTACACAATTTAGAGAAAACAACAAAAAACTGTTTTTGAACAAATTGGAACAAATTCGATACAGGTTAATAGCTTTTTGGCAAAACTCAACACCCTGGGGTATAGTTTTGTAATAGTTCAGAACAACTGCCGGAATGATGCACTTTGGAAAATCTTTCCGGGATGCCGCTCTGCACGCTGGCGTTGCTCAGTTTAAATTCGCATCTCCAGTCTTGCGTTTCCTTGGACACGGACCTCCAGAACAATTTGCAGCAATTGCATTCCTATGTACGGAACGATCCTCGACTACAGCGGCTACTAGCTCCCCTTGGTAGTTGGTATGGATCGTGACGATTCGGCACGAATTCTTGTGTGGAATAGACACTACAGTGGCCGGCTGCTGTCTGCGATAATCATTCTTGTTTTATAGTTAGACCTCTAGAAAGCGTACTTGGTCAACCAATTCGTTCAAGGATCCTCCACCTGTGAGAACTCGGTAAGCGACAGTTCTAACACGGTTTTCCGTCGATCTTCTGGTCACTGTTCTGAAGTGGCTTCAAACTCGTTAACTATTCCGCAATTTCATAACTATGCCGCTGCTGCCACTCGTTTCACGATTTTTTTTCCTTCTTTGAACCATATTGGTAGGCTTGTTCGGTGCTGCCGGCACATACTCTGGAATAATGATACTGCATGTTTAGGAGCAATTTTTTTTTATTCGAAAAAAAAATTCTTCTAAAAATGTTGTCTCTGGGAGGGTTTTATGCCCAAAACCACCCCCGTGGCTACGCCACTGATTCACTGATCTTCGCCCTACTTATCGGGATAAGTTTTATTGAACCATTTCTTTTTCTTTTTTTGCACTTGCTAACATTCTCTGGGGACTGAGTGCTGCCAGCTGCGCCATTGTCGTAACATGAAAATAAACGGCGTTCGTGAACGTGCAGCTAGTCGATGGCTTGCACGATGGAACTGAATCAGGGGCTCGAGCAGGTGATGCTTGCATGAAGACTGGAACTGGTAGGTTGTGATGTTGCTTCACCCCGGTGACGACCTTCGAGTTTGGGAATGCCTCTTCCTGGTGTAGCAATGAGTGGTGTCTCCGGTTGCACATTGAGCAGGACTTCTTCGAAGAACAATCATTTACGCGGTGTCCACGCCTCAGGTAGTTAAAGCAGACATTCCTCTTCTTCACTTTGGCTATCCTTTGGCTGACCGACAATTCGTTGAATACTGGGCACTTGAACGTGAGATGATTGTTGGTACTGGGGTTGGTATTAGGAACCAGGGTGATAGTTAGAGGGGCTGGATTAAAGGCAACTACAAATTGGCCACTCGTCGAAGGAGGAGCTTAATTGCTGTTGGATGTTCCATGTTCCTATTCGTGTCCATTGTTTCGCGCTAAGAGTAGTCGCCGTAAAATCAGTCCGTATTCTTTTATTATCGCATTCTCGAACAAATTGATGGTTCAGTAACAGTAGGTTGTTGGCCCAAGGTTCACTATCCACCGGGATGGGGCGGCCATCTTAGGTATAGCTTCCGGGGAATAGAATTTCATACTCAGCCGCTGGATGCCAGTCGCTTTTATAGGGCCTGCTTGGGGACACATGCAGCTTTTTATAGAAGTTCAACAGAGCCCACTGTCGAACCCCACCACATCCTAGGCAGACGCACCCTCTCACTCTAGCTGAGTCTAAGTACGCAACCCTTACTGGAGGTCAATTGTCATCGCAAGACCCGTGGAAGCGTGAGTTTTGGAACTTGTGAGGACCAGAGCTATGTTAGGCGCTCCTTCCCGGATGTCAACTCACCATTTCATAGCCCTGTATTAGGTCAGGACATTTTACTTGAGTATGCAGTGCTACTATCGCCCGTTGCTGCTCTTTAGATTAAGCTATCACCTTCGGTATTGGCCACTTTTCATCCGGAAAATGTAAATGTGGTAGTATTCAAAATTTCACCAATTCGGTGGACCACAAATTGATTGTAATTTCAGTGGTCTGACCGAATCCACACCAATACTGTCTGCGAGTCTGTCCAAAATACTCTGCTGGTGACCGGAATCCTTAGCTCCTTAAGTACAGTATCAGCTAACCTTGTTCCGAGAGCTGCAGCTTGCAGTTCCAGGCGAGGTATAGACAATTGTTTAATTGGCGCTACTTGTGCGTTTGCTGTAATTAGTTTAACGTGTCCACCACTTTTTAAATATATTTCAGCTTTCATCTACAAAGGTATGGAGTTCAAGTGATGACTCGTTTTCAATTTGAAGACATCTTGGTATTTTTAAAAGGTTTATAGTTTTCATAGTATGCAACCAACTTTGCCATTTTTGTAGTATCTTATGAGGCACTACATCGTCCCAGTCCATAGATTCTTTGTGTAAGTCCTGTAGTATAATCTTCCCAGGGATTGTTTTATTACATATCAATCCAAGAGGATCATAAATACTCATAATGAATGATAATATTTCTCTTTTCGTGGGGCTTTGGCTGCTGTTCATAATTTTGTTATCCTTCTGCAACTTGTAGCTTGTAGCAAACGGATAATTTGCGTGCTCCAGCATACGCCCAACACCTTTTCTGTTGGTGAATCCTTATCACGTATATCCTAAAGCTGTACTTCTTGAATACCATTCTCTGGTAGAGCTTGTAATACTGTGCGCGAGCTCGAGCGGTTAGTTTTCTGGAAAACAGTCATCACAATTTGAAAAATAAAACACTTGAACAATTCTGATGTGACTTGCTAACTCCAAGTCCAAAATCCGACTCTCTTCTTTATTTACAAAAACGTTATTTATAACTACTGGCTATTGTTTACAATTTGTCTCTCATTTTCAATAATGTTGAAGAATGTTGTATGCTATCTATATTTACTCTCATGTGACATTCTGCTCCGAGGAAACATTCATTTCTCTTAATAAACAATTATTTAATAATTGAGTCAGCTACTATTTCTAGGCCAGCTTATTCGCCAAGTTTTGCTTATACTTAAATATCCGTTGTTTTTCAACAGCGGTTTGCTATTTGATAAACATAAATGGACAGGTTCCAACCTGTCCAATCTTTCCTTTCGTTCGTTTATATGACATACTTTAAATATAGAAGAAAAATGATGATTATTGCATGGCGTTTAGGGTCGCTACAACTGCTTGTCGTCTGCGGGTCTTATGGCTGCCTGGTGGAGCATGTCTTTGATGTCATAATAAAGTTCCGAACAGGGAAGTAGTAACGTCCGGTCCCGGTAACAAAGTTGAGTTAAGCGAAACGTTTTTCACTTCAGCCTTGGCATCAAATACCAACCTGGGTTTATTTTTACTTTGGTTCACTACGATGAAATGTGGTAAATAATATATCTTTTCAATTGGTGTCATTAGATCCATTGATGTCAACTTCCTAGCGTAACCTTTGTCTACGTAACTTCAGATATTGTTAAGGGCCGATTCCTAAAGGTTTTGTTTAGTATTTTTTCTCCAGTCTTTAGACGTCTTTTTGCATTTTCTGGAAAGTTGAATTTAAAGGTTTTCCACAACAAAGCTATTTCGTATCTTTTCCCAGTGAACTTGAGTGTCCTTTCAATAATTTGTTCTGCTCTTTCCGTCTCCCTTGATTTAGGAAGCATATCAACTATTTTGACTCCAAAGTTTTCTGTGTCGAAAAACATCATGTTTCGCATCTCTTGGTCTTCTTGTATTACCATGACGTATCGCAGTCCTGGGTGACTTTTTCAACTAGATTTCTAAACACGATCCATTATAATTTACTTAAATTCTGTGTCTATATAAGCGCAAGTGGCAGTTCTCTCCCTTTTAATCCTAATTTGTTGGCAATTTCCTCTTCCATAAGAGTTGATGAAGATACTGCATTCAAAAATGCAACTGTCTTTATTCCGATGTCTCCATTCTTCATTGTGATAGGTATAATCTGGTAGAATATGTTATTTTTTATATCTGGTGGTAGTTGGTTCTCCCTCGATGAGAACATTCCGGTGTAAGTTCGTCTTCTTTTGAGGGTATTGATTTCTTTTCTTTTTGCTCGACAGGCCGAAACCAACGGTCGCACTCCGTGCACTCCACTAAGGCCTGGTACACATTCGGCAGTGGTCATTCTGGTTTTCTTCGAACTCAATCTTTTACATTTTCTTGCCTTTCTCGCTGTCCAAAAACTTGTTCAAACACTTATACACTTAGCGCACAGTGTACTTATTTCCGCGACGATACGAACTTTACGCGATTCACACTTTCCTCTCTGGAGTCACCAATGTTACGCGCGCGAATTGCCTCCCTGTGCGAAGGTCCAGGCTGAACGAAACTTTCCTCCATGCGCAACGGGATATTAGCAAAGGACTTGCGCCGAAGCGGACCGACTCTAATAGATTTCACTCGGGATTCTCGATCCTTGCTAGTTGCCTTACTCTGAAAGCCTGTGCGATGGAATCAAGAAGAGAGTTTCACCTACTCGAGACTGAACTACAATGTGGAAATACTTCCCTTCCTAATCTTCCCGCTAGTATACTTTGCTCAGAAAGTCTATGCTGCAGAAGAGTGGAAGTCAATCTTTTCTTACTGGATGCCAGGGAATTTTTTGGTCTTAACCAACAGACAGTCGTCATTAGACTGGCCCAGGAAACAAAAGGTTGTAGAATTCTACAGGGCACCCCCCAGCATTGTGCCTTTGGGTGAGAAAATCAATCTCTGAAAATTTCAGCTCAATCGCTTTTTGTATAAGCTGGCGCAATTGATTTGAAGTTTGTATGGTGGTTTTAGCCAAAATGCATAGGAAAATACACCTCCGTCACTCTTTTGCTCAGGAAATTGGTTCATTATGCCCGATTGAGCTCAGAATTGCAACAAAGGTAGTTAATATGTTGAAGATCAATTCCACAGAACATTATGATTACTTGAGTTTATCCAGGAATCGTTCCTAGAATTTCTACGAAAATTCTTCTTGGAGCTCCTCCAGAAATTACTCCTGAAGTTCGTCCAGAAATAACTGCTGGAGTTCTTCCAGATATTCAAATTGAATTCCGAGGAAATTCAAAATTAATTCCAGGCGAAATTCAGAATAAATTCCAGGTGAAATTCAAAATTATTTCCTGTAATAATTCAGAATGAATTTCTGGGGAAATTCAGAATAAATTCAGAGCTCAGACGGAATGAATTCCCGGGGAAATTTAAAATGAATATCTGGAGGAATTCAAAATGAATTCCTGGAGGAATTCAAAATGAATATCTGGAGGAATTCAAAATGAATTCCTGGAGGAATTCAAAATGAATTCCTGGAGGAATTCAACATGAATTCCTGGAGGAATTCAAAATGAATTCCTGGAGGAATTTAAAATGAATTCCGGACGACTGGAGGAATTCAAAATGAATTCCTGGAGGAATTCAAAATGAATTCCTGGAGGAATTTGAAATGACTTCCTGGAGGAATTCAAAATGAATTCGTGGAGGAATTCAAAATGAATTTCTGGAGGAATTCAAAATGAATTCCACGAGGAATTTAAAATGAATTCCTGGAGGAATTCAAAATGAATTCCTGGAGGAATTCAAAATGAATTCCTGGAGGAATTTAAAATGAATTCCTGGAGGAATTCAAAATGAATTCCTGGAGGAATTCAAAATGAATTCCTGGAGGAATTTAAAATGAATTCCGGACGACTGGAGGAATTCAAAATGAATTCCCGGAGGAATTCAAAATGAATTTCCGGAGGAATTCAAAATGAATTCCTGGAGAAATTCAAAATGAATTCCTGGAGGAATTCAAAATGAATTCCTGGGGGAATTCAAAACGAATTCTGGAGAATTCAAAATGAATTCCTGGAGAATTCAAAATGAATTCCTGGAGGAATTCAAAATGAATTCCTGGAGAATTCAAAATGAAATTCTGGAGGAATTCAAAATGAATTTCCGAGGAATTCAAAATGAATTTCGAGGAACTCAATGAATTCTAGAGGAACTCAAATGAATTCCTAGAGGAACTCAAAATGAATTCCTGGAGAAATTCAAATGAATTCTGGAGGAATTCAAATGAATTCCTGGAGGAATTCAAAATGAATTCTGGAGGAATTCAAAATGAATTCCTGGAGAATTCAAAATGAATTCCTGGAGGAATTCAAAATGAATTCCTGGAGAATTCAAAATGAATTCTGGGAGAATTCAGAATGAATTCCTTGAGGAATTCAGAGTGAATGCCTGGTGTAATCTAGAATGAATTCCTGGTGGAATTTAGAATGAATTCCTGGTGGAATTCAGAATGAGTTCCCGGGGGAAGGTTATTTCAAAATTCTGCATCATAAATGTGTAGTAAGTTAAAATTATCAAAAAGTGTGTGAAGAATATCCACTTTTGACTACCAAAATCTATTCATAATTGATCAAACCGATGCAAGTGAACCCCCCACTGTGCGGCGCACAATCGTGGAGACGGACGACGGTAAGCTCTTGCTTTCGAATCCAGATTAGGGCTCTCGCGAAACAACGCACAACTTGGTGTGGAACGACGTCGCTGTGGAAGGATGCAGCCGACGACGACAACGACGGCCGACCAGATTGCGGAGGCTTCTCCTCATTCGGGTGAGCGCACGCATACGCACACGCACACCCCCATCGGAGCCTCCGGGAGGACCCCTTTCGGATTTCAACCGGGGTTGAGAACACACAACAGGCAGGGGAAAACGCACTCCAATACATCTCTCCAAGAAGCACGCTGGTACGGACGGCGGGCTACGAGCGAAAGATTTGGGAACCGGAGCTCACGCACAGCCGCCACCACCGGTCGTCGTCGCATCAGGTGAAGGCAAAGACTTCATTAAATATGTGTAAATATGCTGCCGTTGTTGCGAACGCAACCGACTGGCACCACCACCAACAAGACATCAGCAGATGCAACTCTATGCACTTTTGTGCCATTATCCACACCACGGATACGGAGCGCCACGGCGCGGGGAAGCGTTCTCTGCTGCACACAAGAACTTCCATTTCCGGAAGTGGGTGCGCTTTGGAAATCCACCCCAACCGCCCGCCCTGTAGGGTAAAGCACTGTTTTTCATTAATTTCTTATTCAAATTTATATATTATTAATTGTTCTGAATTGTTAAATGAAACTGAAGTACCCAGTAGAATCGTTAAAACATGAAACATAAATTAGTATGTGTGTCATAAATGAAACGAAAAGCCGGAATCCTGACAGGAATTAAAAAGAAATTCTTATTATAAACCATAACGGGGCGGGAATTGGTACTCAGCCCATCTGCGAAACGGGGTGGTAATGGTTTTTGGGGTGGCTTCGTCGTTATCCCCACACGGCTACGTGTATCGTCGTTGTCGTCGCTAGTCGCTCAACGGGTGACGGTTTTAATGGTAAACATAATATATTGCAAGTAAATATTGCTCGAAACCGCACACACTGCACATCCTGCAGGCTGCGTTGTTCCGGTAAAGATCGAAGCGAATTTCGCCCTCTTGGCCCGGGCTTCCACCACCGACCGTCACCTTCGACCCCTTCCACCTCACGAGAAAATTCGGTCGGCTTCCACCAGAAGATCTCTCCTGTGTGATGTGTCATCATGTTACTTCCAGTCCGGCCGGACCCCTCCGTTGGATTCCCCCCGATGATGGCCTGATTGCACCCGGGTCACAACGGCATCCACTTCAGCTGGCACTGGGACCAGCATCCATCCACCAGAAAAGACATTAGGCGTAGGTGGGTCATTGACGAAAATTCTTCGCACGGGCCTCTATTCCGTACGCCGCAAAATCAAACATTGAATAATTAATTCGAATTTGATGTTACTGGTGAATTGAATACGCACTGTGTCGATCCCGAGAGCGTTATCCGATTGAAGGGTATGCGATGTTTAAAATATACTTCGTATTCCGCGTATATGATAATATAATTCGGGTCCGATATAGAGTCTCATATCATGCCTTATTCGAATTGTGTATTATTGTGCCATACTCCGAATATCGCACACCTTTACAACGCCGGCAAAGGGGGTCTAATCAACTTCCCGCATATATAATCAGGGATTGCCAGTCTTGAACTTAGTGATGCAGGTCTGCTGCACTTTCGAGCTCAACACCGCGCCGCTTCCAATTCCCATTGGCCCGGTCGGCCGTGCAAGGACGAAGCAAATTTAAATTAAAAACAAAGAATAGAACCGCTGCTGCTGCGATTTGGGACTGCATCATCCTATAGCTGACCGCCGATCCTGATTCCTGGCATCGAAAGCACGTCGAGTGCTCACATTTGACGGACGCCGATTCGTACTCATTCGTTAATCGACAAGCGAAGCGAGAATTAAAATTAGAAATCACACGCACCGTACTTCGCTGCCGCGGTGGCCGTTCTAGTGCTACCTGCAGCGTGACCCTGCTGCAAATGAAAATGGTATCGATGTTGCGGGCCGCCGGAGGATGCGCTCCCTGAAGTGGAAATGACCGCCTATTTTCGTTTTTTTTTTCTAATCTATCACAAGCTGAAGTCCTGATGCAATCAGTTTGACGATTGCTCGTCACAGTTACGGAATGATTTGAAACACATGAATTTCATGTGCGGACCCGTTACCAGAGTAATGCCACGTGGTAGGTCGTTCTTTCTCATTAAAATCGCTCTTGCGTGAAGGATTGGAGGATTTCTGGCGCTTTGTTGGTGAAGGTCTCCGGCCTCAGTGCGGATGACTATCTGCACGAATAACGCTGACGAGAATTCATCCTTCCGCAAGGAAGGTATAGAAGCATGAGGTATTCAGTAGTCAGTTTGGGAACGGACAGAACAATTTAAGATATATAATTATAGTAACGAGTGTTACGGAATCATAAAAAATTGATTAATCAAACTTTACACTAATTACATTTGAATTCAATGCTTACTAACTATGAACTGTCCAATTCACTGTACTTCACTACCTTTTATAACTTATTATTGCTAACTTAACATTTCTTATACCTGCCTATTTTGAACATCGGTGATCGTCCGGTGTGGTATTCTACTGATGGTGCATTATTACTTTCTGGGTCACAACGGCTGATTGAGTCTCTTTTGGATAGCTTAGAAATGAAAAAACGAACAGTTTGTCTGTAATAGATTAGAGCAAACACAGCTGATGTTATGGTTATAATGGTTGAGAGTGCTAACCCTCCAAATAAACTCCAATGCCAAAGTTGATACTAGTTTTGCTTCTGTACTATTCTCTCGTCTGGTAGTACAATGGCTCTACTTTCACAATATTAAACTCGATATACATTGATCTGAGTACTTGCAGATGTAACTACTATGTTGAATAAATTCATACGGTTTGGTGGTTGTGAATAGTCCATGACTGCTGCTGGTTCAATCCCAGGTCCGTCCTATTATCCTACTGAAGTTAATTAAACACAAGTGAGACTATCCGCCGGTAAATGGCTCTCTTCACGGCTGTGATAGAAAAAACTACATGACGCAAACGGTTCTGATTCGAGACTGACTGTTTTTATTTAGGGGAAAAGACGGCTTTGGCAGGTTTTGTTCTATTATTGGCAGGGGGTTTTTGTTGACCAAATTTTATGAAATTTGGCCACAATATTCTTTGATATGCAAAGAATATTTAGGCCAGATTTGAGCATAATCAGTCATAAAAAACCCCTGACAATAATAGAACAAAACCTGCCAAAGCCGTCAGTCCCCCTAATTAAGATACAGAGTTTGATTATTCATTTCACAATGTTGGTGCCGGGCATACTATCCGCGAGGGTCCCTCTGGAAGTCGGGTGCATCAAAATTGCTGATCTGACGGTGTCGGATGACGCCCGCCTAGGCGTTTAGGTTCTGTCGTCTCACTGCGGTTTCAAGAAACTTTAGGCGGTTCACGTTGCGCCGCCACTTCCACACGATGAGGATGACGACGGCGATTATGATGAAGCCGCCATCTATTGAATATGAAATCACGTCGTGCGTCGTGATATTGCTGCCTTATAGTTTTCCTCGTCTCCAAATGGCCACATTGTTGCTACGTTGGTTGGGTGCGCTGGTAGAATGATGCCTCGACCGAGGCATTATCGAGGAATCGAACGATCTCCGCAAATAAACTTTGCTGGATTTTTGGAGCAATCGGGTAGGGATACAACCTGATAGGCTTACTATTTTTACATTCTTCCTTAAGCACAATTTTGTGCTCACAGAGTGAAGTGGTCTCGAGGGTCTCAGCTTTGGCCTCCTTAAACAACCTCTTGATTTCGAACAGCTTCTTTAACTGTACCCTCTGTTAAGATTTGCTCCGTTGGGACAGGACCGCATTCGATCTCCCTGCTCCCTTCTTGAAATAGTAGCCAAGGATAGGTTTATTCGGAAAAGTTGCCAAAAATCCATCCCGCAAATGCAATCTTTTGTCAAGTTTGGGGCCACTAGAGTCGGTAAAACTCTTGTTTTGCCGTTGAAGGTGAACGGTATCATGACCTCCCCTAGAATTTCTAAGGGCGATCCATTAGCCGTTTGCAGTTCCACTTTGTGGAACGGATCTCGGAGACAGACGATAAACGATAAATTACTTCCGCAGTCGAGAAGCGCATTTACCGAAAGATCAAAAATTTTAAGTTTAGCGTGGGGTCGGTTATCGGTCATTTGATTCAAGGTTATCTTGTGGATTTGGGGATATATCTCACCTTCATTCATGTCGTCCAATCGACACTCGTATAAACGATATAATTCGGGTAACCACGTGTTTGATGAGACTTCCGTTGGCGCATATGGAAGTCCCTGCGGCTTTAGGGCTTCCCCTGCGAGTTTTTTGGGCAGAATGGGCAGTTCTCCATTGTGAAGCCTTTTAAGGCACACCTTCTACAGAATACTCTCCGTGGGGCATTTTGGGCATTTTGCCAGCTCATGCTCATCACCGCAATTGAAACACTCGAATTCACTTGAGGTGTATATTCGGCCACCAGACGAGCCAGAAAACTGGATTTGCTACATCCCGGTTTCGGTTCTTTGGGCTGATTTTGGATTTTTCCCCACTTTCCCGGCGAATTTGCTGATTCCTAGCAGAATCACTCTCGTTGTTCCGATTGTAGAATGTACGCGAAAATAAAGACGTTCCACTAGCGTTATTAATCGCACAAGTATCTCGTTTAGGCGTACCAAATACTTTGGAGAAGGCTGAGAAGTCGGTGGCGTCGAGATCTATCCCGATAGACATCAGCCCTTGGAGTGTGGTGATTTGCTTTCCTAACAAAACTTTCCGACCATCATAGCGTAGATTTGTCTTCAAGACCTCTACTTTCTCAAGGTCAGACATTGGAATGCTCATGGCTTGAAAAAGCTTGCTCATTCGAAGATAATATTGTTGGAAGAACTCTCCTTTCTGCTGACGAGTCTGATAAATTTTCGTTCTGAGAACCGAATCCAGGTCAGGATGACGAAATTCTCTTTTCAATTCATCTTTTTTTTTACACAAAGACCAACCCTAATTTGGAAAATAATAAAACTAAAATCAATAAGAAGAGTTAAATTTAAAATAACTTTAAAATCCAATTCTCATCCATGTAGGACCAATTATGTGTAGGGATTCAGGAAATTTTGAAAATAGGGTTGTCTTCAATAAGAGATTCATTTCATGGGTCAAGCGAAAGAGAAGGGCTTGATTTATGAGCATTGTCAATACTTAGGCAATGAAATTCAAGTCAATGCCTGGGAATCGTTGCCCAAATGTGTTTATGGCTATTGTTATCCTAGCGCTAGGTGCCCCTGATTCTGCAAGACCTAAGTTTGTGCAAATGTTCACTCTGTCTGCCTGCCCAACAATCCCAGATACAAATGAGGCTCGCGCAAAAGGGACAACCCGTTGCAGAATCTCAGCATCTGAAGCACCTCCCACATTGCTAAGCAGCTTGTTTTCCTCAATGAGGTACAGCAACAAGGCCTTCATAAGTTGTTTCCCAAGTTGCCTTTCGGGGAAAATAGCCGCTGCAATGACCGTCTGCATCTGTCGAGGAAAATCATTCCCAAAGTCTATCACTGACAGAGTTACAGCTCTGGGGATGTTTGCTCCTGCTGTAGCGAGCAGTTTTAATGTAACCACAGGGAAGACTGCAGCGATTCGGGATAGGGTTATAACAGAGTTGCCACCTCTACCTGTTTGCCAGCCTGTAAATTCCTTTTAAAGTATTAATCCTCACCCTACCTACCTCATTTGTGCGCAAGACCATTTTATCTATGTTGTTCCCTCTGCTCAAGAACAACAAAATCATGGACGAAATGTCCGATTGGATACCCTCTTTGGCTTTGCCCGCAATGGTCCCACGCTTATATACTTCCTGAACTATTCCTAGGACATTTAGCCCCTGATATTCGGATTCCACAAGTTGACACACAAAGTCAACCCTTAATTAATCGCTCGCTCGGCTTATCATGGAAGTTGCGAGTCGATTACGGGAAGCAAACCTCTCGATCAAATTGGAGAAATCGCATTTCTGCCTGAGCGAGATTCCTTTTCTGGGCTACATTCTTTCTTCGCAGGGTCTGAGAATCGACCCTGAAAATATAAGGGCTGTAGTAGAATACGATCGCCCATTGACGGTGACGTAACTTCGCCGTTTCATTGGTATGGCGAACCCGAAAGACGCCATCGCAGCGCACCTCCACTGGGATCAATTCCGTGACGTTCACCAAGCACCAACCCACGCTGCCAGTCTGCCCCGACGGTATTCAGCGGTCATCAAGCCGACGATCGGCCCTTGTGGTCACTGCCACGTTCTCCCGGCACCACCCGGTCCGAAGCTCAGGTACATGGTAGTAATAACCGTCATCGCCATAATCCAACGTGGCCGCCACCACCACCACCACCATCCTCGCCGCCGATTGGCCCGGTTGAAGAATCTATCGAAGTTCCTGCCTGTCCGTGCAGTTTGGAGCGTCCCCGCAATCGGACGATCGCTATCCTCGTCGTCGCTATTCCGTCACCGATCCGTTCCAAGAAGCCGCCCTTTCGACAGCCCTGTGTGTGGAGCCCAATAAAGCGCTGCTTGACCGTAAGTAATACGTATGATATAGGTTTCCGTGAGGGGCCCTCCTAAGCCGTGCGGTAAGACGCGCGGCTACAAAGCAAGACCATGCTGAGGGTGGCTGGGTTCAATTCCCGGTGCCGGTCTAGGCAATTTTCGGATTGGAAATTGTCTTGAGTTCCCTGGGCATAAAAGTATCATCGTGTTACCCTCATGATATACGAATGCAAAAATGGTAACCTGGCTTAGAAACCTCGCAGTTAATAACTGTGGAAGTGCTTGATGAACACTAAGCTGCGAGGTCCCGATGGAAATCTATCTTCCATTCTGAATCGGTGCGCTGTTAATCTCTACCGCCCGTTGGTGAGAATCTTCCAACTCTCGGCACTGCACAGCGAGTTTCCTGCACTCTGTTCCTGATCCACAAAAAGGGAATCAAGCGGAACATTTCCAATTACCGTGGAATTACCTCTAGTCTCTATGTGCTTGTTCAAAGTTGTTCGACATTATTAGGAATTACTCCTTGTTTGCCTGTTTAAAAAACTACATCGATTTCGACTCGATTGGCGATCCGTCTGGTACGGGTTATAATTAGCACATTGGAATCTGGAGCCTTTGCAAACAATTCGGGAGTACCTCAAGGCAGTATTAACCTGGGCCCTCTGCTGCTTTCGATCTTCATAAATGATGTTTTTCTGCTATTATCACCAGGCTACCGACTCTTCTACAAATACGATTCGAAAATGTATTACATTATGAAAAGTATGGCAGATTGCACCGACCTACAGAACATGCTGTGTACTTTTTGAAGACTGGTGCTCGAGAAATCTGATGGGCTTAAGTATCGAAAGTTTCATTTCATATCATCGAAAAAACACACCAATCATCTTTGACCTATTCGGACAATCGCTCGCTCGAGTTCAGCACATCAGGGATCTTGGCCTTATCCTGGATAGCGGACTGACATTCAGGCTTCACAACGATGGTATTGTCGCCAGAGCGAATCGTCAATTGGGCTTTGTCTTCAAAACTACCGACGAGTTCCGTGATCCGTTTTGCTTTAGACTTGGCTTTAGAGCACTTTACTGCTCCCGCGTGCGATCAATACTTAAATCAGCTGCTGTTGTTCCAAGTTACATGAATCGCAAGAATTGAAGCCGTTCAACGAAAGTTTGTGAGATTCGTTCTCAGTTTTCTTAGATGGCGTGACCCGACGAACTTGCCACCGTACGAGGAACGTTGTCGTTTGATTGTCATCGAACCAATGGAGGTAAGACGAATAGCCGCTCAAGCACCTGATAGACCCCTTCGTCAACGTTCTTTTTCGTATCTAGTACCACAGACTTGCAATTATGCACTACACGAGCCAACTCGGTCAATCAGCCGGCGCTTCAACGAGTTTTTCGACCTGTTTGACTTCAACGTACCAGTCGACGTGTTTCGTCATCGGATACTCGACTCTTTCAGTACCGTTAGCCGTAACCAACTAGCTTAAGCTTTTATTTATTTAGACATTTTATTGTCAGTTGGATTTTAATATATAAACAAATAAACAAATAAACAAATGTTTAAAAAAAACTCTGATTTATCCACCTAGCGGTGTTGGTGGCTGTCTCGTGCAAAAAGAAATGTCTAAAATATATGAATGAGTATTTTTAGCGTGTTTTTTGGCATAAAAATAGTATTTAGGCCATAACTTCTGATCTCATAGTCCGACCTGGCCATTTTCAATAGCAAACAATGAGGCAAGTTCCCCCTTTGTTGTACGAGAAAGGCAAAACAAAGATTTTAAGGGCTTTGCTTCTATGAAATCGAACGATTAGCATCATACTGGATGTTGCAGGTTGATAGGAGGAAAATCTCATTGACGACTTGATACGCCTTCAAAATATATAATGCATATGGTGTCCCGGATTGGCCCAAGAAAAGTTTGGTCACTTTACTCTCGAACCTAACCCAAAAATTCCAATAAACTCCGTATGAACTCGTGGCAAGTGCAGAGGTATATTCGGCTTGCAGTGGGCGAGGGATTGCATCATCATATCCTTCCCTTCCCTACACTGACTTGCATTCTGACGTGACAGGCGCCAATATAACCAAACAAATGAGACCACCAGTACTTGTACTGGAGATGATTGCTAGTCCCAAGCAAGCATCTGTTGGTTCTCTCAAGCTCAATATTGTATCTTGGATTTTTTCTAGTATTTTGTTGATCAGGTCAAAATTAATAGAGTAGAGTGGGGCAAGAGTGCGCGTGGGACTGCAGCGATTTGGGATAGGGTTATAACAGAGTTGCCACCTCTACCTGCATTGTTTGCCAGCCTGTAAATTCCTTTTAAATTATTAATCCTCACCCTACCTACCTCATTTGTGCGCAAGACCATTTTATCTATGTTGTTCCCTCTGCTCAAGAAAAACAAAATCATGGACGAAATGTCCGATTGGATACCCTCTTTGGCTTTGCCCGCAATGGTCCCACGCTTATATACTTCCTGAACTATTCCTAGGACATTTAGCCCCTGATATTCGGATTCCACAAGTTGACACACAAAGTCAACCCTTAATTAATCGCTCGCTCGGCTTCTCATGGAAGTTGTGAGTCGATTACCTCTCGATCAAATTGGAGAAATCGCATTTCTGCCTGAGCCTGCCTGCCTTTTCTGGGCTACATTCTTTCTTCCCAGGGTCTGAGAATCGACCCTGAAAATATAAGGGCTGTAGTAGAATACGATCGTCCATTGACGGTGACGTAACTTCGCCGTTTCATTGGTATGGCGAACCCGAAAGACGCCATCGCAGCGCACCTCCGCTGGGATCAATTCCGTGACGTTCACCAAGCACCAACCCACGCTGCCAGTCTGCACCGGTGGTATCCAGCGGTCATCAAGCCGACGATCGGCCCTTGGGGGAACTACCACGTCCTCCCGGCACCACCCGGTCCGAAGCTCAGGTCCATGGTAGTAACAACCGTCATCGCCGTAATCCAACGTGGCCGCCACCATTCCCTTTGTTTCGAGAAGGGCACGCACCGCCCCTTCCTCGACGCCGATTGGCCCGGTGGAATAATCTATCGAAGTTCCTGCCTGTCCGTGCAGTTTGGAGCGTCCCCGCAATCGGACGATCGCTATCCTCGTCGTCGCTATTCCGTCACCGATCCGTTTCAAGAAGCCGCCCTTTCGACAGTCCTGTGTGGAGCCCAATAAAGCGCTGCTTGACCGTAAGTAATACGTATGATATAGGTTTCCGTGAGGGGCCCCCCTAAGCCGTGCGGTAAGACGCGCGGCTACAAAGCAAGACTCATGCTGAGGGTGGCTGGGTTCAATTCGGTGCCGGTCTCAGGCAATTTTCGGATTGAAATTGTCTTGAGTTCCCTGGGCATAAAAGTATCATCGTGTTACCCTCATGATATACAGAATGCAAAATGGTAACCTGGCTTAGAAACCTCGCAGTTAATAACTGTGGAAGTGCTTGATGAACACTAAGCTGCGAGGTCCCGATGGAAATCTATCTTCCATTCTGAATCGGTGCGCTGTTAATCTCTACCGCCCGTTGGCGAGAATCTTCCAACTCTTGGCACTGCACAGCGAGTTTCCTGCACTCTGTTCCCGATCCACAAAAAAGGAGTCAAGCGGAACATTTCCAATTACCGTGGAATTACCTCTCTATGTGCTTGTTCAAAGTTGTTCGAGATTATTATGAATGACTCCTTGTTTGCCTGTTTTAAAAACTACATCGATTTCGACTCGATTGGCGATCCGTCTGGTACGGGTTATAATTAGCACATTGGAATCTGGAGCCTTTGCAAACAATTCGGGAGTACCTCAAGGCAGTATTAACCTGGGCCCTCTGCTGCTTTCGATCTTCATAAATGATGTTTTTTTGCTATTATCACCAGGCTGCCGCCTCTTCTACAAATACGATTCAAAAATGTGTTACATTATGAAAAGTATGGCAGATTGCACCGACCTACAGAACATGCTGTGTACTTTTGAATACTGGTGCTCGAGAAATCTGATGGGCTTAAGTATCGAAAGTTTCATTTCATATCATCGAAAAAACACACCAATCATCTTTGACTACGTCCTATTCGGACAATCGCTCGCTCGAGTTCAGCACATCAGGGATCTTGGCGTTATCCTGGATAGCGGACTGACATTCAGACTTCACTACGATGATATTGTCGCCCGAGCGAATCGTCAATTGGGCTTTATCTTCAAAATCACCGACGAGTTCCGTGATCCGCTTTGCTTTAGAGCACTTTACTGCTCCCTCGTGCGATCAATACTTGAATCATCTGCTGTTGTTTGGTGCCCTTTCCAAGTCACATGGATCGCAAGAATTGAAGCCGTTCAACGAAAGTTTGTGAGATACGCTCTCCGCTTTCTTAGATGGCGCGACCCGACGAACTTGCCACCGTACGAGGAACGTTGTCGTTTGATTGGCATCGAACCACTGGAGGTAAGACGAATAGCCGCTCAAGCCACGTTTGCTGGGAAGCTGCTCACCGGAAAACCTCTCCTCAACGTTCTTTTTTGTATCTAGAACCACAGACTTGCAATTATGCACTACACGAGCCAACTCGGTCAATCAGCCGGCGCTTCAACGAGTTTTCCGACCTGTTTGACTTCAATGTACCACTCGACGTGTTTCGTCATCGGATACTCGACTCTTTCAGTACCGTTAGTCGTAACCAACTAGCTTAAGCTTTTATTTATTTAGACATTTTATTGTCAGTTGGATTTTAATATATAAACAAATAAACAAATGTTTAAAAAAAAACTCTGATTAATCCACCTAGCGGTGTTGGTGGCTGTCTCGTGCAAAAAAAATGCTAAAATATATAAATGAGTATTTTTTAATGTTTTTTGGGCATAAAAAATAGTATTTCGGCCATAACTTCTGATCCGATAGTCCGATCTGGCCAATTTTCAATAGCAAACAATGAAGCAAGTTCCCCCTTTGTTGTACGAGAAAGGCAAAACAAAGATTTTAAGGGCTTTGCTTCTATGAAATCGAACGATTAGCATCATACTGGATGTTGCAGGTTGATAGGAGGAAAATCTCATTGACGACTTGATACGCCTTCAAAATATATAATGCATATGGTGTCCCGGATTGGCCCAAGAAAAACTTGGTCACTTTACTATCGATCCTAACCCAAAACTTCCAATAAATTCCGTATGAACTCTTGGCAAGTGCAGAGGTATATTCGGCTTGCAGTGGGCGAGGGATTGCATCATCATATCCTTCCCTTCCCTACACTGACTTGCATTCTGACGTGACAGGCGCCAGTATGACCTAACAAATGAGACCACCAGTACTTGTACATTGAAGATGATTGCTAGTCCCAAGCAAGCATCTGTTGGTTCTCTTAAGCTCAATATTGTATCTTGGATTTTTTCTAGTATTTTGTTGATCAGGTCAAAATTAATAGAGTAGAGTGGGGCAAGAGTGCGCGTGGGGTAAGAGTACGTTTTCGATTTTTTGAAGTAATAAAAAAAGATAAACTAGCAGCACTGCATCAGTTTAACAGGTATTCTGGCCAACTATTATCATGTGTAATTGTAAACGATTTGAATAAACAACAAAGGAGATATGGAGTTAGATCACTTTTTGGTCATTTTGTTAAAAATAATTGAATTTCCGCAACTAGTATTTCATTTACCATATATACGTTCAATCAGGTGAACATTATACCATTTCGATAACCTATTGTATAGAGTACTTTATGGTACAGAACACCGATCCGGTTGGTTTTCCAAGAAGTCAAAACCATTACTTGAATAATTTTTGGGACTGTGGGGTAAAAGTACGCAGGAATCGGTGGAGCAAGAGTACGCATATGGATCATCAAGTTATGATGTCAAACCCGTATCTCCGGCCAAATTAAGACTTCTTCCAAAGCGTAAAGATCCACAACTAAGAAAAAAGGGACAGAATTCGAAATTATCACAAGTTTTTAGGATAAGTTGAAGTAATTCGGTGTTAGAAAGGACTTAGCGAGCAAAGCACTGAAGCGAAATAATGAAATTGTATTAGAACTTGTTGTACACGTAAACAGAGTACGAAAACACAATTTCATCGAAATGATAATTTCATGCAATAAAAAAAAAACATTCATAAATAACGCAACGTCTAGCTGGAAGGAGGGGCGATATGTGTGACGATCCATATAAGTTTTAGAGGATTCATACAAACAGTGAAAGATAGGGGGAGGGGGGTGATGAAATAGCCAAATTTTACGTTAAGTGATTGGTGGACTTTCTTCAAGGAAAATGCCTTTGTATACGCCACGCGAAACCGGATATATATTTTTACCTTTGTATTTTTTGTATATATAAAAAACAATGGTTTTTCGTATAAAAGTGCACATTTTTAGGACCCCCTCCCCCTTTGAAAGCTACGTAATCTTTAAACATTCCCTAATATATGCTCATTAAACATCAATTGTGTTAATATATACTTAAAACACATGATTGGATAAATGCGTACTCTTACCCCACCCGATGCGCATTTTTACCCCACCGGTGGGGTAAGAGTGCGTTTTTCACTTGTCTTGCAATAAGGGTTCTACTAAAATGAATCTCAATAATTTCAATATTTTTTCCACTGGGTAACATAAAGCAAGAGTATATGAATCATCAACACTGATTTGATATGCAGAAGCTTACTTCATAAGAGCCACATGATCGACTGAAAACTAAGTGCGTACTCTTGCCCCACTCTACTCTAATGGTGGTGATGGCTTCTAATTCGTTGTTTAGCATGATCTGGTTTTCATGTTTGCTTTCAATTGTCAGTCAATCTGATTAATGACACCAATATTTTACCAATCTGTTCGTTGACTTTATATTGTTGGTTGTTGCTTTCGATTAAGCTGTTCAGGGTTGTGTTAATGATGTGAAGGTCTTCGGCATTGGAGCTCAAATTATACAAAAAAAAAAATAAGTTTTTTTATTCAGTGTGGTTTTAAACTGAAAGAAGAAAACGCCATTAATGTGTTGATGGTATTGTTGAGTATTCGACGATTGAAAATAGAAAAAATATGTTAGTTTCTGTTCCTAATACGCTTCAGCTTATTTTTATTTCTTTTCTTTTTAGATTGCAACATCTGTGAATCTGGGATCCAACTTCGTTCTTGTTGTTTTCTTTATGAAAATGTCTGTGTTCTCGGCAAAATTGGGGGGGTCTTCTTTTTCTAGGTTATGTTTCGTCATTATGTTTGAAGATTTTATCAATTGGTTAGTGACCTTCGCGTTTAAATCTTTTGCTTCCTCGGCAATCTGTTCACAATTTCGTTGGGTTTAAAAGAAGTAGCTGAGTGAACTGACTTATTACTTATTAAAAAGGGCTGTTGCTATAATAGCTACGATCCATGGCGAACTTTGTCCTTCAAATTTATGTTTATTGGTATTGTATATCTCAATAATAGTACTATGAGTCTTTTCAATTTGTCCTTTCGACTCGGAGGATGAAGCAAACTCAATGTCTGTACCTAAATTAGCTGAAAAGGGAAGATCCATTAATTACGTAACGCAAAAATTGGGTATTTTCAACCCCCCCTATGTCACACTTTTTGTATGAAACATCTGAAAATTTTGTATGGATTGTCACACTTTGCTCAACCCCCCCTCCCCCCTCTAAGCGTTACGTAATTTGTGGACGTTCCCAAAGGCTTTCAACTGTAAGCTAGTGAACGCAGCTTCATGGTCACAAATTATTTTCTTTGGGACTCCAAATGTTCTGATATATTGAGAAATGGCTTGTTGTATAGATGTAAGATATCGGAACGGAATTTCGATCTTTTGTAAATGTTTGGAAAAAGCACATATTATTGATAAGTAGTTATGCTTATCGATTTCAAAAATGTCTATGTGGACTCTATCAATGGGTGCTTTTTCCACGGGTCTAGGAGAAATTTTAATATTATGTAGGACTTATGTAGGACTTGCGTTCATGCTTGTGTTTTGCACAAATAGAGCAAGAATTTACTATTTGCCTAAGCTTTTTTGTCATTCCAAGAAAAAAAATACGATCTCTTAATTTGCTATTCCATCTCTGATATTCCACGGTGGGCTCGTTCATGGTCTAGGTTTCTTTTTCTCCGGCCATCAATATCTTCGACGATATTTTGAGTAATGACGAAATGCGAATTTGTCAACGAAAAGAGTTCCCTGTGAACTTCTTGTATTAACTGGAATAGATTTTCAGGTGCCAGAGTACCCGAGCTGTTAAATCTGGTTATGTTCTCTGGAGCATACTACTTTGCACAAATAGTTCCACGGTTGAAGGAAACGGGTTCTCTGTTATAATGCTATTAAAAGTTGTTTGCCTGAATACTATTTGATTGCGATATCTTTTTCTTGCTCGTTCCGTGAAATGAATGAAGAAACCTTCTGAAGTATCCGTGGAGTGATTTGTACCCAAGGATTCATCGTCAACGTCATTTGCGTTCGCATCTATTTTACGGCTACGTGCGTCAGCAACAACGTTCGTTTTTCCTGACCTGTGAACTATATCGTAATGATAGTTTTCTAGTTCAAGGCTTCAATTAATCAATTTTAAATTCTTTTTTGTAATTCTTTGTGTATGTTAAACGTTTGTGATCTGATATGAGAGTAAATTTATTCCCACCCAGATATTGTTTAAATTTGTATATGACCCACATTATAACCAATGCTTCTTTTTCCGTGGTACAATAGTTTAGTTCAGTGTTACTCAGAGTTTGACTGGTGAATGCTATTGGCATTATGTTTTTGTGATAAAACCGCGCCCAGAGCATAGTTGCTCGCATCCGTGGTCAAAACGAAGGGAAGGTTAATTAGGATATGCAAGATATGATGGTGTTCCAAGTGGTGTTCAATTTTTCAAAAGATTCTTTGTGATCTTTATCATTTATGTTTATGTCTACATCTTTTTTCAAATACTTCGTTCAGTAATTTTAGAATAGTATTTAATGAACCTTCTGTAGTATCCAATAAGACCCAAAAATTGATTAATCTGTTTCGATGTAGTCGGTAATTGCCATTCTAGATTTTTTTTATATCTTATCGGAGTTTGCCTCAATGCCATTGGGAGTGATTACATGACCTAAAAATTCCGTTTTGGTTCGCAAGAACTCGCACTTGTCTAACTGAATTTTGAGATTGAAATCCGCTAGACGTTTTAAAACCTTTGAAACATTTTCAATGTGCTTTTCTAAGTTATATCCAATGATGATGATATCATCCAGATGAACGAAGCATATAATACCAATGTAATCAACCAATATGCTATTCATCGCTCGCTGGAGAGTAGCGGGCGCGTTCTTCAAGCCTGTCCTGTTGAAAATGCTGTTTTCTCTATGTCCTTTTTGTTCATCTCGATTTGATAAAAGCCTGACTTTAAATACAAAGTCGTAAAGAGTGTCGAGATTTTCTTCTTTCTGAGGAATAGGATACTTATCGTCTACCGTTTTGTCACTAAGTTTTCGGCAATCGATAACTTCTCTAAGCTTTTTCTTTCTCGAGAAGTCCGATTTTTTTGGGACTACCCAAACGG
Source organism: Armigeres subalbatus (assembly GCF_024139115.2). Lineage (NCBI taxonomy): Eukaryota > Metazoa > Arthropoda > Insecta > Diptera > Culicidae > Armigeres > Armigeres subalbatus. The sequence continues at coordinate 382,177,539 of NC_085141.1, read as the reverse complement.
GAGAAGAATATGGGCTCAGTGAGTTTCTAATTATTCCGCATTCGAGCATTTCTTGAATTTGCTCGTCTACGTCTTACTTATAGTGTTGAGGATATCTATACGTCTTTGTATAGATTGGTTGGCAATCTTTTGTTAAAATATTATGTTTCACTGCAGTAGTTGCACTAGCTACCTCGTTATTGTTAATGAGCTTTTTATTATAAGTTAATCTGCTTTGAAGCGATGTGTCAGTTTCGATCGGTTCTATGGAGTCTTTGCTGTTATTATCTGAAACAAAGTTTGGTTTGTGCGGAAAGTTTGGCTTAAATTTGGTATCTTGCATGGGTTTTGGATCCTGATTTTTACTGCTACTACTGGTAAATAACTTATTACCGTTTGAATTTTTAGCTTTTGAAATGTCTTCCATATTACTGGCGTTGATTTCTTGACTCTTAAATTTTAACAAAAATGCGTGTGCATTCTCAATATCTTTAGGCATTGCTGCCTGGGCGTGACCGAAATAATTTCCATGCAATCCAGAAATAAATGCGGCTAATCCGTCCTCATCAATAAAAGTATTTGCCACCCAATTATCACGATACTTTGTGTTTTGTTTTGATAATGTTTTAACATTCTGTACTATCTCTTTTGTACGGTGGTAATATCTATGAATTCTCATATTTTGATCCATTTTATTCTGCCATATCTGGCATTTGTACGTAGATAATTCTTGACGATCCCCAAGAGCATGAATTAAAATTTGTTCAATGTTATCGAAATCTTGTGGATTTCCGGCAAGACATAGGATGTCTTTTGCTTTTCCACTTATCTTATTTGTTACAGCCGTCACATACATTGTGTATAATTCCGGTGCAACTTTATTCTTGAATAGATTTAAAGTATTTTCTGCCGTGGTAAGCCACGCAGACAGTTGTTTTCTGTTGCCTTCGAGAGGTTGAAGAGATTTAATGGGATCGGGAATTTTGAAGAAATGCCCTATTGGAACGTCACCTGTGTTTTCTGTGCTGGCGGCTGCAGTTGAACTTTGTTCTAATTGAACCTGTCTCTCTTGAAGACTGACAATAGCGAGCTTGCTTGTTAGAGATTTTTTCTATATCTGGTGAGGCTTTATTGAACTCGTCCTCAGAAGAATCTGATAAGTTAAGCACAAGTTTTCTTTTGCGATGAATTTTTGGCATGCGATACGGTTCGCTGCGCGACTCAACGTACCTGACCTATACGATTATGCAACAAGAGCTGTTAATGTGAATGATGTTCAAGTAATGTTGTCTCTGATTTAACTAGCCTTGATTGTGCACACACGGTGCACTAGAGGACTTGATCTACAGCTGCAAGGAAACCTATTGGTGCTCAAAGCTTCGATATGCAGTCAAATTCTTCTCCTGGGTTGTCAACAGGTATCGTTAGATAGTTTTGAGACATTCTGTGTCATCCAAACTATCCTTGAGTACTGGACTTAAGATCTACATCTGCAAGAAAACCTATTTTTGGTGCTCAAAGCTTCAATATGAATTCAATTATATCCATTACATTTCTTGGGAGATCTAGAGCTATCTTAAGATAGTTTTGGGATATTCTGGGTCATCCAAACTATCCTTGATTTCGAGACTTGAAATCTACAGCTGCGGAAGTAGCTCTCTCGTCACTCAAATTTTCGAAAAGTATTGACCCATAAGTATTACATCTCCTGGAAGAACAACAATTTTTAAATTTTCTATGTCATCCAAACTGTCTTTTAGCACAGAATCTACGATCTTAAGCATTCAAAGTAGCTTTGCATGACACTCAATGTGTCGTAATATGTTCAAACCTGTTCATCACATCTATTGGAAGGTAAAAAAATCCGCTAGATTGTTCTGGAATAGGCTGAGCAATCCGAACTGTTCTTGAATTCGTGACAATCAACAGTTGACAGTAGCGTTTCTCCTTACACAAAATTTTGATACGTGTTCAACCACACACACTACATCTCCTCGAAGTATAACATCGTCGAATAGTTTAGAAGTTCAGGGTCATCTTAATTATCCTTGAGATGCAATCGACAGTTATACCAGTGATTTTTTTACCTCTCAAACTTTTGATACGTTTCTAATTATACACTGAAAAATATTTTCTCAAAGTTGCAATATGTATGTGATTATTACAGATGAATATATAATCTTGGACGTGATTTACCGGTCGACGTATTGAAAAAAAATATAACTTTAATTCACAATCACTTTATTACATATTAACGCAAACAGAGGTAAATTGATAAAAAAAACTGAACAAGCACGCCGAGGTTATTGGCAGTATTTATGATATTGAAATGCTGATGTAGCATATTGATGCACCTCGTCGATGATTGGCGAACGGTCCGATCGTCCGATATGTAGAAATGATGACTGCTGTTCTTTATTGCTGATCTGGCTCTTACGGCAGGCTACTTATAGAGTAAATATATTCTGGAACTTTGAGTAAAGGAAAACCCAAGTAACCATTGGCACTGTGTTTCGCTTCATTACCTGGGAAATCTATTGCAAGATAGATCGCAAGTTCTGAGCTTAAGGACGGTTTGGATAACCCAGGATATCCCAAAACTATCTTTCCATGTCTTCTGGAATACGTTGTGGACATGATTGAATACATATTAGGGTGCCAATGGAAAAATTTGACCATCGAATTTCAAAAACGGGTAGTGCTCAAAAGTTTCATCTCCTCGAAAAAGTCCCTATGCAAAATTTCAGCTCAATCGGATTTCGTTAAGTGTTTGACGCAAGCGGTCGAAGTTTGACTATTTTGAAACACGAAAATTTCCCAAGGGGAGTACGGGGCGATTCAAATATGACGTCCACTACTTTTGGGATTTCTAGACCCTCCCCTTCTGTCACGCTTTTTGTATACCTAGTATATGCACTGTCACATAATCATAGACCACCCCCTAAAACATGTGACATCATTTTTGAACGACCCCTACAGGAAAAATTTATTTTTTAATGCCAAATGTCTCTTCTAAGACTTTTATTTTTAAACTTAATTTTTTTTTCTAAATCAAATAACTTTTTAATGCCAAATGTCTCAAAAATGCATGAAGATCTGGTGTTACCTCAATTTTTTTTTTAATGTTGGCTTTTTGGGACTTTCAAAATTGATTTTTTCATACCTAATGTCCTACAAATGCATGAAACGTCGAGTCAACACCAGATCTCGACGTTTCATGCAATTCTAAAAATCCAAGTTCCAAAGTCCCAAAAAGTAAATTTTTCTCAATTTTTTTTCGAGATAGGGTAAAACGTCCTATCGTTGTGGTATGCCCTAATGTTGCGGTAGTGGTCAAGTAGTCCAGTCTGCATATTATACCATTGAAAACAATTGTGGGTACGCTAAAACAATTGTGGGTACGCTAAAACTGGGTACGCTAAAACTTTGAATCCTTTGAGCTTATTATTGCGGTAGTGCTAAGGTCCTATTGTTGCGGTATCGCTCTCCATAAGAATTACATGCAATACCGCAACAATAGGACTGACCTTCAAAAAATATCGCAACGATAAACGCTGCGTCCTATTATTTGCGGTAGTTTGTTTTATTGTGATAAAACAAAAAAACAACATAGGTTCAGCACAATTGACGTAATATTTACGAAACTATAGTTAACGAGCATCCTATTCAACTACTACAATGTGAAAATCGACCAACAGGTATTTTTTGAAGAATTTTTGTAATCAATTTGGCTTTGACACGGTGCTTAACCCCTCCATAATAGGACGTTTTACCCTAGTGCCAGATCTCGACGTTTCATGCATTTCTAAGACATCTGGCATAAAAAAAATCGATTTCCCCTTGGGAAACTTTCGTGTTTCAAAATAGTCAAACTTACGTTCCAGTGAATTTTTAAGCTTGGAAATGCTCCTTGCAATTCCTTGGTGGGGCTGATTATCACTGTAGCCATAAAGGTTTTGTTGGCTACATTGATGTTGCAGTTGCTGAATGTGATGAGAATATTACCCGATAGGTTCCTATCGTCCGGTCCACAGCTTGATGATAATTTGGTTTGATCTGCATTTTGGACTAAAAGTTTATTCTCCGAAATTAGAGTGATTTGGATTTCCAATGATTGTTGTGCATTACAATGACTTGCTAGACCCATGACTATTGGGTAGGTGCAATTGTCTTTCAATGAATTTAAGTCTGAGTATCGCAGAACGAATTTGTCTGGATTAGCAGTTGTGAAGATTTGATCCTTCGACTTGACAATGAAGTAAGGTAAGTCGATTATTATTTTTCCGTTTACTGTGAGAGGGAAAATCTCGATAATATCGGAAGCTCTTTTCTCTATCTCAGGAATTTCTAGTATGTATAATAATAGATCATGTTTGGTGACTATCTTTGGTATGGCGAAATTGAGCGCTTCTTGTGGAAATTCTAGTTTGACTCCTTGATCTTGCAATAGTGAGTCCATGAAAACTATCTCTTTCAGTGTAAGAAGCTTACTGCTTGCTAAAGAAATTTTCGCCCTTATTACTGTATCTTGGATTTCCTCAAGTACATCGTTGATGGTGTCAATGTACAGCATTAGAGTTAAAGCGTCAATTTCCTCTAACATGAGTTTGTTGGTAATTGACTGTTGTTTGATTAAATTATTGAATCCTGTTGTTAATAACGTCGTTCACCCTAATCTGATGATTGTTTTCGTTTATAAGCTCATTCAAAGTTCTGTTGATAAGCCTCAAATCGTCCGCGTCAGGGCTGCCTGCCATCCATTTCCATGTTTGACCAATTTTGTCCCAGCGTTTGTGTCGTCTATTACTAATAGGTTTCAATTGATAAAAGTTTTTGACTAATGCCCTACTTTTTTGAAATAATAATTTTGACATTGGTAGTTTATTTTCTGTTCGTTTGGCTATTTCGCTAAAAAGAAGTACGTTAATCTCTATATTAGTCAAATTAATTGGATGAATGATTTTTGTTACGCCTGTTTGGATTTTACATTCTCTAAGTTTAAATAAAAGTACAGGGTCAGAATAAAGATTTCGCATTTCTAAATGTTGTGAATTCATCAATGTTGAAATTAGGTTAAAAAATATTATTTTTGTGTCGTTTAATGTTTTTACTGTTTTTAAAAACTCTATCAGTGACTTCTTGTGCAATAGTTCGTCTAGCTCTAGGTTCTTGTTTTTTTGTCTGATATTAGGTTTGATGAAAACCTTTGATTGATCATTAAAAATAAGGGCTCTTCTTTATATTTATTCTGTTTTGCTTTGTCTATCTGCCGCCCTGTCTAAATTTGATTTTACCTTAATGAAAGTTCTCATGCTGATTCGTCATTTCTTGTCGGATGACAACGTTCTCCTGATTGAACAAAACCTCGTTTGGAGTAAATCCTGTCGAAGAGTGGACACTGGAATTATAGAAAGAAACTGTTAAGTGGAAAAAGGCAACTGTATTTAAATTCAGAAATTTGTGTTTATTTGCGTTTAACGTCTCTATTACCGTTGAGTGGGTTTTCTCAACCTGGCCGTTGCTTTCAGACGATGATGCCTATTTAAGGCAGGTTCCAATGCTGTCCAGATTGCTCCTTAGTTGAACGGACCTGAAAGTAGTCTCATGATCGGTGATTATTTCTCTGGGTGTACCAAATGTAGCAAAATATTGCGCTAAAGCGTTTTTAACATCTATAAGATTTTTAGTATCCATTGGTAACAGTTGTGCGTGTTTAGAAAATTAATCCACAAGTGATAGAAAGTTGTGTCTGTCTATCGAAAATATGTCCATATGAACTCTGTCCATAGGTTTATCGGTTGTGGGTCTGGGAGAAATTGTGATATTGTGGAATCTTTTCAGAACATCTAAAATGGACTGTTCGTCAAACTGTTTCATGCAAATTGTTACTCTGTGGTAGTGGGGAAAAGGTGATTCCTTAATTTCCGTTTCGATACATGAAATTTTAAAAATTATTTGATTTCTAAAGTAATTTATCGGTCTAGTGAATGTAGTCGTCATCCGAAGAGTTTGCCGAGTGTATTGTGTCTGCGTCTGTCGTTTCGTTTTCATCATTCATTTCCAAAGGTGGACTGGCTTGGTGGGAAAAATTATCAATGCTCTCAGAAGTTTCAGAATTATTTATTATTGGGCTAGTCTCAGTTTCAGTTTTTCGGCTCAGGGCATCTGCAACGACATTTGCTTTGCCCTCTTTATATTGTACATCATAATCAAAACTTTCTAACTCGAGTCTCCATCTTAAAATTTTCTCATTTTTAACACTTTTTTTATGATCCGTAATCAATGTGAATTTGTTTCCGTATAAATAAGAACGATATTTTTCGACGGCCCAAATGATTGCCAGAGCTTTCCGTTGTGGAGTAATTTTCCTCTGCTCCATTTAGTGTCCTCCTCCAAAGGCTATTGGTCTTTCTTTGTTATCTTGAATTTGTGAAAGGACCGCTCCTAATGCATAATTACTAGCATCAGTAGTGAGTATGAATGGTAAATCATAATCAGGGTATGATAATATCTGATCAGAAGTCAAAATAAGTTTCAATTTTTCAAATCCTTTTTTATATTCTTTATCGTTTGTATCTACAACGATGTCTTTCTTCAAATATTTGGTAAGCGGTTTAGCAAGTTTCGCGTAATCTTCTATACACCGTCTATAATAACCTGTTAAACCAAGAAATTACTTAATTCCTTTCTGCGAATTTTCGAGGGATCTGGCTTGATGATTCGGATCCATTTGGATCTGGTGGAAACCAGATTTCAGGTCAAGGGTGGTAAAATATTCCGATTTTCATAGACTATCTAAAATATCCTCGATCTGAGGAATGGGAAATTTATCATTTACCGTTTTTCATTTAATTTACGGTAATCAATCACAACTCTGACTTTCCGTTTTCCCGAAGCGTCAGTTTTCTTGGGTACAACCCAAATTGGTGAAGAGTAGGGACTGGTAGAATGGCGGATAGTTCCATTTTCCAACATGTCTCTAACTTGTTCTTCAACATCTGCCTTAAAATGATGAGGGTAGCGATAAGATTTAGTGTATACCGGTTCATCATCCTTAGTAATAATTTTGTGTTTGATAACCATAGTGGCTGTGAATTTCTCATCATTTTTTAGTTTAACTTGCTGGTGTTGTAGTATTACTGATAAAAGTTCCTGTTTCTCCAATTTCGAAAGATGCTGAGTACGGATAAGCTCATTGATTGCATCTAACTCGAGATTGTTCTCCGAACTAACTGGAATAGGAGTAATGGTTTCGAAATTGTTTACTGTTAATCCAATTTTTGGTAGATTTTCCTTGAATTCTTTATATGTAGCCATAACATGAATAGTAGATTTACTATTACTGAACTCGATTGATTGGGTCCTACTTAATAGCTAAAACTTGATGATACTGCAATTTGGGACCAATGTTCTGGTGCAAAGATGCTGATGTGCTTATTCCTGATGTGGGTCGGTGTGGTTATTGCTAAGGGAATTCTGCTGATCGTTCGGTTATTCTTGGGTGTGCAACATAATAATATATCCAAGCTTAGAGTAGAGTGGGGCAAGAGTGCGCGTGGGGTAAGAGTACGTTTTCGATTTTTTGAAGTAATAAAAAAAGATAAACTAGCAGCACTGCATCAGTTTGACAGGTATTCTGGCCAACTATTATCATGTGTATTTGTAAACGATTTGAATAAACAACAAAGGAGATATGGAGTTAGATAACTTTTTGATCATTTTGCTAAAAATAATTGGATTTCCGCAACTAGTATTCCATTACCATATATACGTTCAATCAGGTGAACATTATACCATTTCGATAACCTATTGTATAGAGTACTTTATGGTACAGAATACCAATCCGGTTGGTTTTCCAAGAAGTCAAAACCATTACTTGCATAATTTTTGGGACTGTGGGGTAAAAATACGCAGGAACCGGTGGGGCAAGAGTACGCATATGAATTTTTAAATTATGATGTAAAACCCGTATCTCCGGTCGAAATAAGACTTCTTACAAAGCGTAAAGATCCACAACTAAGAAAAATGGGACAGAATCCGTAGTTGAAGTAATTCGGTGTTAGAAAGGACTTAGCGAACAAAGCACTGAAGCGAAATAATGAAATTGTATTAGGACTTGATGTACACCTAAACATAGTACGAAAACACAATTTCATCTAAATGATAATTTCATTCAATAAAAAAAAAACATTCATAAATTACGCAACGTTTGGCTGGGAGGGGTTGCAAGATGTGCGACGATCCATATAATTTTTAGAGGATTCATACAAATAGTGTAAGATAGGGGGGAGGGGTGATGAAATAGCCAAATTTTACTTTACGTGATTGGTGGACTTTCTTCAAGAAAAATGCCTTTGTATACGCCACGCGAAACCTGATATATGTTTTTCGTTATAAGAGTGCACATTTTAGGACCCTCCCCTTTAAGAGTTACGTAATCTTTAAACATTCCCTAATACATGCTCATTAAACATCAATTAAATGTTATTAACTCTTATTTGTGTTAATATATACTCAAAACACATGATTGGATAAATGCGTACTCTTACCCCACCCGATGCGCACTTTTACCCCACCGGTGGGGCAAGAGTGCGTTTTTCACTTGTCTTGCAATAAGGGTTCTACTAAAACGAATCTTAATAATATCAATATGTTTTCCACTGGGTAACATAAAGGAAGAGTATATGAATCATCGACACAGATTTGATATGCAGAAGCTTGCTTCATAAGGGCCACATGATCGATTGAAAACTAAGTGCGTACTCTTGCCCCACTCTACTCTATAGTAACGAAAAACGCTAGTGCGCGGCTGTCGACTCAAGGACAATTTGGACGATCTAGCACATCCCGTATAAAATATTTTTCAACTTGTTTTGTCATTTTTCCATTATTATTCACGAAAATAAATGGAACATATCAAATTAACTGGGTAATTCCGCTTAGAAAAATTTGGGTTAAGATGCAACTTTGGGAGAATGATTCGAACAGACTGGGTTGTAAATGGTCAACACACAGATAATTAAGGTTACAACGTTTACGCATCAAAACGAAACAATGCTTTATTTGACTGTGGGGAAAAATACCAACATGTTCCAATAAAAATTAGAAAATGCTTTTGCATTGCAAAAGCCGATAATAACAAGATAAGACAAACACATCGAGAATTTGGCACCTAACGACGTATTTGGTGTTGTGTTTGATTAACTACTCGGGTCAATCTTGAGAATGACATTTTCTGTATCGGATGATAATTACCGCCCCGATAACACACAAAAATAGGGAACCTTGATACCTCAAATTAAAAACAGATAAAGCAATAATCCTTTGTTGTTATCGATAAGCGATGATGGTCATGATGGCAGTGGAACCCCCAGGGAGCGATATGTATAAATGCTGATAAAATGGCATACCCCAAATAGGGAATGGTAGCAGGAATTTTCACACAAATTCATGATCAACATCTGCTCCCCGACCAAACAAAATCAACAGAAAACTCTTAATTTGAAAAAAAATAAAATTGCAGTCCATAAATATTGATACATGTTATACGATTACGAGAATGAGGTTACAAATCCGTTATAAGCATTTGATGTTTATTTTCAACCATTTGTTGAGATTTATTAGTCGAAATTTATGAAAAATATCAAAATAACTATTTAAACGTATGGAATTTGTTGACCATTAGCAAATGTTACAACGGATTTTTCAGAATAATTCCAAGTTTTGCAACCCAGTCCTGTTTGAATGCAGCTACGCAAATACGACATGATTTGGTGATACATAAATCACCGGAACTTGTCTTAGGAAAGTGTGTTGCTCATGACAATTTTGCATTATATTGCTTCTACCCTGATTTTTTATTGGCAAATCCTTAATGTTTTTTTGGAAATATTTTATGTTTCTAGATAAGTTTTAATTCTGGTCTTTCTTTATTTATGATAATTCAGTGAAGAAAAAGAACGAACAGTGTTAACGGAATAAAGCAAGGCCTACTGAATCGCCACTATTTGCAATATGATTGTGAGAAAAATGTGAAACCAGACGAATGCAAATCTTTGCAAGTAGCGTTGCATAACTCTGCATTATAAATAACAAATAAATTACGCGAGAGACTCTCAAGCAGGAAAAAAAAACTCAAATTCTTCAATCGCATCGTTCCCCGATAGAAACCATCCAATCGATGCATATCGAACATCGATCGGAATGAGTCGCATTATCATGCCGGGCCCAAGTACCTATCATCCAGAGTACACGCAAGATACAAATACGCTACATATCTATGCAGATAAATATCTACAGAAATGGAAAATAAAAGCAAATTCCATCGAAGTAAAATAAATGTTATTCCGCGCGTCTCGCGCAAAGAACCGGGTTCGCGTTTCGTCGCCCCCCTGCCCGATACCAACCGACCAGGCGCCCGGGCGCGTGGTTCGATGACGGGAAACGCATCGTCGTCGCATCAGATCAGCAACTGAAGACACCGCAGCAGCAGCACCACCACGCGTGGCGGTGAGGAATGGCAAAATGTGGAAAGTTCTCTCGCATGCGCGACATGGTTTTGATTCGCGGATGATGCTTCGTCGTCCTCGTCAACAGGGATGTCAGATTCGAGGAACGTGTCATTATATAAGCACGATTACATTTAGCACGATAACACTGATGAATGAAGTTTCACTGTCTTTAAAAAAAATCACAGATTCGCAAATGTCCTAAGTGAATCACTCATGAAATTCGCGGGACTTCTGAATAACCTCTCCGAAAGAAAAACAGATTTCTTCTCAAAACTTATGAAGATTGAATTCTACAAATCTAATTTAAAAAACGGATCTTGCCTAAAAAATACCGAGTTTATCACTGCTCGGCAGCATCCTTGAATTAGAGAGGCTTATAATAATCTTTCCGTAATTCTTCGTGGATCCGGAAAGGGGTCATTACCGTCATTGCTATCGAATTTGTGCATTGCTCTGGACCCCGATCATGAACTTCATCTTCACCTTGTCCTTAACTACTGCCTTTGCTTATCCAGAGGAATTGTTATATGACGTGAGACGTTTATTCGTCGTCAAAGGCATCCCTGATTTTTCTCTGGGCGTGAGATTAGTTGATACCGCATAATCGAATTAAACTTCAAGACAAGCTTGTCTTCTAACCAAATTATAAAACTCCACGCTAACCAAAGAATAGCATCTTGCTAGGACAAGAGCCAGGAAAAGTCGGCTGGCATCGTTGCTCGTTGTTGAATTTGTTTTCCACGATCTAACGGTGAAAAATGGTGAACGGGAAGAGAATCCGATGGTGGAAATTCAATACCAAGAAGACAGCACCGCGGGCGGGAGAGGTTCCGCACCAGAGTTTCTTTGTTTACATATCATTAGTTTTGGATTCGATCGGAGAGGTTGTTGCTGATGCAGGATGCATACGCGTCCTAGATATGCTTTGAAGGTTTCTTTTTTTCATTAATTGGGTATGATATAATGAGAAGATAGGTTGGCTTAAAAAGTATTAAATTAATTCGGTTTGTAAGATGATTAATAGAACGAAATATTTAGAATAATCGAGCTTCATAATATCCTTACGGTAATCAGATGATGTATGAAGCTTCTTGATTATTGGCCATAAAATGAAGTTTGAAAAGGGTTATTCTTTCATGAAGTTCAGACGATGTAGATTATATACATCTCCGTATCGTTTTCAAAGAGTGCCCCACCAGGCCTAACCAATTGTCTAAAAATTAATGTTTCAATGTTGCCCAGCAGATAACGAGACATTTCCACTAAAATGTTATTGATGCAGCGCAAACAAAACGGCCGATTGTTTTGCATTACAACACTCTCTAAAACCGACGACCGCCAAAGTACACAATTACGCCTAAACAAATAAATATCTTCCCCGACCCAAACCGCTCTGACTGTGCACCCGCCACGCGTAAACAAACATCCATTCCCACTGACTGTTAGCTGGTAGGTAATTAGCTAGTTTGAATATCTCCCGCGGATATGTCAGCAGGTAGGATGAAAGAACCTCAACAACGCTCCTCTGCACACTATTATCGGGATCCCACCAGGTGAGGCAATTTAAATTGAAAATCGATTCCGGCTGAGTCGTTATCATTCCGTACTCGTGTTCGACAATTTGTAAAAAAAAAAAAACTCATCAAGAGGAATTTTTATTTACAAAAGTTAAGGGAAATATTTCAAGTCGACACTGTTCTGATTTTGACGTCACTGATTTGCAGATTTTTCATAATCTACACCATAGAAGATACGTGAGGAAACGAGATAACTTTTTCAGAGGATTTTACAAATATCTCGATGAATAAACCAAAGTGCGATGATTATATTCGCACATTCTTTTTGTTCCGCCATCGAAACAAAAGGAAAATCCCCCGAAAAATTATGATTCCTTGGGACGCATTCTTCACACGTTTGCCATCATAGCAACCCGAAGGGACTTTGACAGTTCGAAGCGAACTCACAGCATGCGATGTGTACTTGACTTTAAGCGTGTGTGCTTCATCAGTTCCGGAAGGCCGCATCGAACCTCCAGAGCCTTAGTTCCGACTCCCATGAAAACCAGCACAACTTGAAGCATCCAGCTTAGCTTAACTTTGACTGACTACCTACACATATCTATGGTTGCTACTCCGTGATTGACTAGAATCAGTGAAATTGCACAAAGAATCAACTGAATGATTGACTTGGATTGTTCAAGCATTCTCGGTGTGCAAGTTTCAGGGACTCAAATATTCAAATGATCAGTCAGTTAGGAAGAGGGAAGGAATATTAGTAGGTGATTTTTGCTATTTACCGAACGAGGATACCTCTGCGTCCTCTCAAAAAACACAGGAAGGATTATCAGTTAGTCGGTAGGCATCGTTGGTTCTGGATTGCGCTTTAGACAATCAGAATAACGCGCAGGACTAACACACGATCCTCCAAACATTATTCAATTACCTTTGCTGTCCATCGACGAGAGAAAAAAAAATCATAGCTCTGCAACTCAACATCGCACATTTGAATCACCCATCTTGTTTACATTGCTTGCACTCGCGACTCACCTCGTGGTGAAGGTGGTATTGACTGTCTGCGAATTTGTCTCTTGCATGCGATGGCTGCTGCGATCTGTCATGTGACTGAGGAACAGAAATATTTTAAACTTGTTCATGTCTATAGGCCTGTCCAAAGCCTCATTTCTCCCCTCTTCTCTAAAAAAAAATGCCGGCATCTATATTTGAAGAAAAAATAACTTTACCAACATACTATCAATGATGGGGTTGATCTCTTACTATGATACAAAGGCGTCTTGCATCAAACGATCACTTCCGGCGCATTATTGTACAGCGAGCGTCTAATTTCGTAATCGAAAAACACTTTGGACGCACCATCATTATGGGTGCCCAACCTAAATATGGAAAATCATTCTCAAGACATTCCCGTGCAGTGGTAGCTCGCAATGGAAGTACCATTTTTGATAACCCACCCGATGCTGTTTTTACACGGATTTTTTTTCACACGGCCGTGCAAAATAAATACTATACAACATTTTTGCAAAGTTACTCCATTTTTCATGATTCATCGAGAAATCATAAAACTGTTTTTAAACGAATTTTCAAATTTTGAACTGAAAACTTTGTTTACACGGAGCGCATCCTTCGTGTAAACAAAGAATCGGGTGTATTACGCTTCTAGTACAAATCATCAGTACTACTACTACCTTTATTTTCTTTGAGCACACGTCTATTTCAATGTGTAACTGTAAATGTCAAACAACCAGCAACAAAAACTAGTAACCGAACCGGAATAGTATCGATAAACTGTTTAATCATGGGGCAGATATCTGTTCTCAATGCAATCAATCTCCGCGAGCACTTGTGGCCTTACGAATCCACGATGACATCATAATTCTTGTAGGTGTTCTACCACCACCCAGAATTGTGATCATTCCTATGCACAATAACACTATTCTTCTTGCGGACTTCCCACCAACGCAGAGAAAGAATCTATTGAATGCGGGTGTAATTACTTGACCGATGGCTATTGAAAACTATGGAAGATCGCCGGAGCAAGGCGCAATACAAACGCATGATCCGCCGTATACCAAATACTCTAAGATGATAACATTGTATTGGTGACAAAAATAACATGATAAAAATCGATGCTGAGTATATTAAGACTATGAGAGTTTTATGCTCAAGTCGTGTCAGCCCTTGATAGAATACTAAGGCTATGGCAGTAACAAGATAAATTGTCACAACGACTGAAGGACAGGCAAATACGATAACATAGCAAATAGATCAAAAAGCGCAGTTTGGATGAATTTGATGTCGTGAATATCAAGGAGGAGAGAGTAGCCACTACTTTATGTTTATGAATAATTATAAATTTGAAAAGTTTATCTAACAAAGTAAGCATTAAAAAGTTTTTCAACCTTAATAATAGCAATCGTTTTTTAGTTCAGAAGTTATGAGCTTGTCCAGCAACTCCAATGGACCTTCAGAAAACTCCTGAAACAATAAATAATATTACAAAAAAAAAACAAATGCTAGAGAAAGAAGGTGAGCTTCACATCGATAGAAGAAGTTTATTATAGCATCGGAAAACGTTCTGTTAGCCGCATTGGCACAGATCCTGGATCGCTGCCGTTAACCATAGCGTCAATTCAGGGAAGCAGTGTTTCACAATAGTTATAAATCTGGTCTACTTGGATCATTACAAATCACATCTTCAGGCCTAGAATAAAACAATTTCTCAGATAGGGTAAGCTATTCATCGATAGAATACAATGCAATAATTGCGGTACGTCGTTGTCGTCCCGTGAGGTTCGGAGACGGAAGAACACGGATTGTTCTTCAAGTTTTTCGCAATGTATGGAAATCGTTTCCCTCGTGAGTCGGCTGTAGAAATCCGTACGGTTCGGAATTTCCGACGGCTTGCGCGAGTTAAGTATTCCTGGTCGGGAACTTCTTTTTTTAAAAAAGACACAATCAAGTTAAGAACTAAAGTAAGACTAATTTATTTGTCCCTAGCTAAGTAACACCTAACCGATGAACGCCTATTAAATCCAGCTGTCTCAGCACCTCACGCCATGGGTCCCAAGTCCGATCGTTCGACCTATCGATCGTCGGCACAATCCGGATGAATTCGGCTGACTTCGTCAACTACCGGTATGGTTAGCAACGTCGTTAACTCGCGTCGATCATGTGCACCGGAGCAAGGGGTTCTACTTCGTGACATTTTCGTATGTTATTACAAACGCGTCGAATCTTTTCTGAATCCAATTTGTTATTCTATGTTTTAAGATCGCGGCGAGATTTTTATTGTGATCGCGTCGACATGTTTGTTCTTCAAGGTTTGAGAATTCTCGATAAGAGAGTCGTAATTTGTTAAAGCTCAAAATTTTAGCGCGCATTTCATAATTCCTAGGGATTAATGAGCGATCCCAGATCACACTTCGTGTATCCGAATCGACAGTGTTTTGAGCTATGCTTCGTTTGGAGAACAAATACATTTGCAAAACAGGGCATTGTTTTTATCTCCCCTTCCGGGAAGGAGTTGGAAATGTATTTTTTTGTTGGGCGCCAATTGTTCAGCCCACCCCCGCATGCGAGTGAGCTTTGAAATCCGAAAGAATTTAAGCTCGCCAAACGTTGAAATAAATCTTCTTCCGACGCCGTAAAGGATCGCTTAGTCATAGAAGAATCTTTTTTCTCAGACTTCGGGAAACCAGGGGTGGCATTGTGCATCTCGAATCGAATCACTCGATTCGTACGTTTTTGCATTCGTTTCGGAAAAATTGCGGCATTATGTATATAGGTATTTCTTTCGACTTCATTCAGTCGCCGGACAAAATTTCGAATGGTGCTGTACCCCAAGCTCAATCGAGTATGTTCTGTCAAACGAAATGTAAACAAAGAAAATAAGAGATACATAGCTGTCTCCGTGTTTTGTATGCCGCCCGTTGGAGAGACAACCTTCAGCGCATGGCGAAAGTGAGTAAACAGAGAGAATAAGGGTCTGTCTCATTTGGAGAATTAAACTTAAAAGTGACAGTTCAAAAATTAGCCATTAACCCAGTCATAAGAATGGCTGGTGCTACCCAGCAATTCCAATAAGGGAAGATCCATTAATTACGTAACGCAAAAATTGGGAATTTTCAACCCCCCCTCCCCCTATGTCACACTTTTTGTATGAAGCGTCTGCAATTTTTGTATGGGTTGTCACACTTCACTGGACCCCCCCCTCCCCCCTCTAAGCGTTACGTAATTTGTGGATGTTCCCTAAGACATCGATGCAAAATGATTCGAGATCTGTCAAAAGTAATCTTCCTCTGCGAGCAGGGTTATTTGATAATTATTGAAGTGTCACTTTTAAGTTTAATTTTAGTTTAATTCTCCAAATGAGACAGACCCTAAGAGTAATTTCATCTGCGTGTAGCATGTTGCCTGTTGGAAAGGCATCCTTCAGGGCATGAATTGGCAGTTAATTTATAAACAAGCAATTTGTGCTCATGACTCAAAAGGAATATTATTTATTGAGCAGTTGCAACCGATTAAAACGTCATGTCGATACGATATGTTTTGTAAATTGAGATATTGTTACGACACAAATTATAAGTTTTATGTTCATTCGAGTGTATGCCACAGAATCAATTTTGAGCTAAGTAATTTAAAGCTAAAGAAGGATTCGATAATAAATTACTTTGATGTTTCCATAAAGTTGAAGTTAAACGCACCTGCTATCTCTTGCGCGTTTTTTATTTAACTCAACTATTTTATTACGTAGATTTTGGTATATACACGTTTTACGCAGATTTTCCCCATCGATTTCACGCGGTTTATCGCTATCGTCATAAAATACGTGAAAACAGCAAAACAAATTTTTGATTTGAAGTCGTTTTACGCGGATTTCAGGATAATTAGAGATTGCATATTGTCCTGGAAACTATAAAAGTAGGTATACTAATGACATTCTTTCCTTCAAAGATACAATAATGAAACATTTATTCTCTCTCCCGTAGAAATAATAACAAATATAATTAAAACTTTCAGCAAGAAATGACTCTCGAACAACATCTTCAAAGCTATAAAAAGGTGACGAGTGTTTTCATTCGACTTGAGTCGTTTTCCAGTGTGCTATCGAGTATCCATAATGCCAAACATCTCGTTATTCTTGGTACCTTCATCGAGCATACTCGAACGATGAGTCGTTTTCGAGATCGAATCGGAAAGCCGTAATGCCAAACATGTTCGACTCTGATAGAATTGCGTTCGAATCGAGATGCGCAATGCCACCCCAGGTTGGTTGCTCTCGTTGTGGTTTCTTTACTTTTTTCTCCTTTGGAGGCTTCTTGTCGGAGGTTGGTTTACACTCCTCCTTCTTTACATTCGTTTTCATCTGTCTGTCCTTTCATTCTTTTCGCGTTTTCGGAAGTCCCATCCGACGACGCTTCTCTTTCAAGTCGAGTCCTCTTTCAAGTCGAAAGATGTTGTAATACTACGAATAAGCTCATTGATTGCATCTAACTCAAGATTGTTCACCGAACTGATTGGTATAGGAGCAATGGTTTCAAAATTGTATACCCTTAACCCAATTTTTGGTTTTATCTTAGACTTCTCAAAATGTAGCCATAACGTGAATAGTAGATTTATTATTGCTTGAATTGTATAGCCCTGGTTATAATTTGTTTGCTTAACTTTGCTTAAGTTTCTGGAACAAACCAGGCTCCATCAGTTGGTATTTCGATGGTGACGGTGTGGTGAAAAAGTTTAGCCGTGGGATAAAATTTATGAAAAACAATTTTAGTCCCCTTTTATTGTGACGGTTCTATTTTCAAAATCTATGATGAATTTAGTTTTGGCTAAGAATTCAGATTGTTGGTGCTGTCAAAAACAAAATGTGAAATTTCACTTCGTTGTAGTATGTTTCTTTGGGTAAATTATGTCCTAAAAAGTTAATCTTTCCTTTTCGATCAATTGAATATGTGCCTGAAATATTTTAAATAGTAGTTTTAAGCGTGCTTTGTGTCTTTGGAATTATGCTATTTGCCAAAAATTTATCGAGAGCTCTGTTTCATCTTCTGAAGCACTAACGTTATCTTCATCTATTGGGAGTTCCTCTAATTCATTATTATTTAAAGCCTGTACACGTTAAATTTCGGACACCCATCTGATAATGCAATATTTTTAAATTTTCACAGACCACTGAGACGAACAATTTACATGCCAGCTGAATTCTTCTGCTTTATGTGCTGCTTTCAGCATGTTTTAAACACGCTCAAATTGATAAAATGACAACAAATCAATTGGACATTACCTAAGTGTCCGAAATTTAACGTGGACAGGCTTTATCTGTCTCTTTTTAAGTGTGAGTTTACTATTAGTAGATAGGGTATCCATCGAATGATTTTTTTGGATAGTTTGTTTTTGACTATGCTGAACCTATTTATTATAGAACGGAACCGAATATAAATATGCCCGAGAAGGTTGATCTGTCGACCAAAAACTTGTAACTGATATCAGTCACGAAACGAATCCTTACCCTGGAATCGTTCACTGAGATAGTCCAGGATAGTCTTGTTGGCGTGACTTAACGCTGCACCGACTGCTCCAACCAGATCCATACGCAATGGATGAGGTCCAATAGCAATCAAACCCTGTTTTAACCAATCTGTTAGTGGATCTGGCCATTTTAAACCACCAACTATCTCCTGATCCATGGGAAGGCTATACCTGTTGATGTGTGATATGAACGCCTCTGGGTGGGCAGCGACGCGCATCTTCATTCTCAGTCCTTTCTTGCTAAGACCGTTGACATGGTAATAGTACCAACTGGTCCAATGGACCTCAATCTTGTGCGCATCCTTATTCGGTGTCAAGATAGTGAAATAGCTGTCTGCTCTACGTTGGACACGCTTCTCATAACAGATAGAGCTTGTCAGTAATGATATGTCCATAGGCCCCGGCTTACCTTCTACCATATGGTACCCAACTTCGTCGTACCATTCATCGTCGTAGTCCAATCTGAGGCTAGATGTCCCGTTTACAACGCCTTTCACCTGTCCGCCGAATTTAAGAAGGACGGCCTGGACATACCACCAAGGGACAACTCCGCCATACCAATGGTCAGCCCACTTGTCGTCGGTAACGCCCATCTGAGTCTTGATGACACTCATGATCTTAAAATCCTTATTGGACCAAGCTGTCATGGTCGTGTTGTGAGACGTCAAAGTAAATTTTTCTGTCGCAGCATGAAATATGTTCATGACCTGGGGGTCGATCAAATTCCATGGCGTGCTTACACGATTGTGGTCCAAGATCGGAACTCCCATTGATGATCTCCACAACTCAGTTATTGCAAGAAGTAGACTGCCATATCCCAAAGATCGGTTAAGAACATCCACAGGCTCTTGAATGGACCCAACGCAATCACGCTTATCAGCGAAAATACCTGCATACGACATTACCCTGACTAAGTCGCTTGCTTCAGATAATTCATACTGAATCTCGCCACTGATAAAGGACGTTAATGTAGGTTTGATTCCATCTGCACACTTGATCAGACCTTGAGACAATGTGTACAACGGGTCGAACCACCACCATGTATAGTATTTGACTCGATCGGGCATTGTGGACGTCGTGTTATATGTCGTGAACCAATCTTAAACTGTGTGGGGTCCATACATGATGCCCCTGACATACGCTCCACGTCGGTGGTGGCTGCAGGTTCTCCCTCCTTCCGATATGCTATAGCCATGGCCGCCTGGATCACCGACCGCCTGTCGGGTTGTATAGCTAGTTCTTCCTGCGGATCATATGTCGCCGACGACTGTTTGCGAGATATGGCCAATTTTTGCTCTGATCTTGCGGTCTATGCTGATACACAACTGCATCCATTCCTGTAGAGTATCTGGAGCCCTATCAACACCCAAACCCGAGAGGAAGCCCTGTAAAGTCTCAACCTTCTTTGGCTTCGCAGGGTCTGTCCATATCGAAAAACCTCCGAACCTGCTTGTTGTGAGCACTGCCAACTGAATTCATTTCGGATTCATTTCGATTGTATGAATGATTCTTAGGTAGCTGTAACAAATTTTAGCTTTCCCCATGGAAAGTATGACAATGGGGTATTGTTTGATGTCATGAATGAATATTTCTGCGTGTAACGCTAACGCGTGTAACCTGAAAAGTGAGATTACAAAATTCTTTTTAAGTGTTTTTTGTGTGTCTTGATCTGATTTTGATCTGTAATGGTTTTTAAGGTTTGGTCAACTACCCGAGCAGCACAAGTCGGACAAAAATTGTTGCAGCGACTTGATTGTGACTAAATCTGGTCACATAGGAGTTGCAGTAACCTATGTGGAAGATGTGTGCTACTAGGGTATGTTTGCTTTTCTGTACATATGGTTTGAAAGAGATGCTTTTCATTTACATTTTGCATATATGTAAATTCCTGTACTCTTCCTCATCTAAGCAAAGAATTTTGGAGTTCTTATTATTAATATGTAATTCAATGTTATCCAATGCTGTTTGTACGGTTCTAGTCTGATCGTTTACAATTTTTAACTTGTTTAGTGAGTTTGACGTACCATATATAATGTCTCTGGGTGCTATTTTGGTTAAAGAATGTGTTGTTTCGTTATACAATGCTACGATAAGCTTTAGACCTTCATACAAATTAAGGTTCCTAGTTTTATCTCGATTGGCCTGATACATTTCTATTAATGTGTTATGGAATCTTTCTATAATTCCATTGCTGTTACTAGTACTAGCAAAGTGTAATAATATATTCAGATCCGTTAGGAATTTGGTCATTGTGGGATTCCGAAAGCTTGTCGCTTGGTCACATGTTATTTGTTTTGGAACACCGAAAGTTGAAAAATATCCAGTGAGTGTTTCTATTATAGTTTCCGCCTATTCGTTTTCTATTTTGTATAGCTGAGCAAATTTAGAAAAAGCATCTACTATTGTGAGAAATTTTTCCGTTTCTTTAACAAAAACATCCATGTCGACATTATCAAAGGGCCTATTATACATTCGTCGTGTTATTGGAATTTTAAATGGATGTCTTTCATATTTTGCCAGTCTGCAATCTTCACAATTTTTTGAAAAATCACGCAATTTTCTATGAAGTAACATAAACTATTTTGTAATTTCTGTGGTTGAAGTTATGATTTTTCTTGATGAATTCTTCTTGTTCTTTGGGATCTATTATGTCTGGCAGTTTGAGATTACAATATTCAATTTGTATTTTCTTTCGAAAGTGCTTGTTGGCAATTCTTGCGCACGTGTTTGCTACCTCCAATGGAGCAAATATGCCGTTTGATGCGTTTAGATTTATATGTTCCTTAAGAAATCCAATTAATCGTTCCTCATCATAATTCGCTCGGTGGTAAATGTGCCTTGTGTACCCTGGAAATATTTGAATTAGTAAATATGGACTTTTCCTCTGATTATCTGTAACTCTAAAGAAAATTTGATTTTCGAACCTGTTTATGGGGTGATTTCCATATATCTTGTCGTTTTCGTATACCTCATTCTCCATCTCGTGGTTGTTAACTTCTGTCTTTGGAATCCTGGAAAGGCCACCCGCGACGACGTTCTGCTTGCCTTTTTTGTAAATAATTTTAAAGCCAAACTGTTCTAAGTACAAACGCTGGCGTGTCACCCTTCCAGTTGCGTCAGTGAGTTTCAGTTCCTTCGTAAGTGCTTCGTGGTCTGTATATATTGGGAATTGTTCAATTCAACACCTTCGGGTATTACAACATGTCCAAGAAAACCGACTTCTTTGCGTAGAAACAAATGAAGATTTTTGTTTTTTTTTAGTTTTCCAAGTGTTCTTGCAGACCTGTTGAGTACACAATTACGTCGTCCATGTAGACAAAAACATATTTTACCAATCTATTCGCTAAGTATATTGTCCATTACACTCTGAAAGGTAGATGGAGCGTTTCGCAATCCAAAGGCCATACTTGGAAATTCGTAATGCCCATGTTCAACACTGAATGCTTTGATATATCTTCTTTTTGGACTTCAATTTGATGAAATCCAGAAGCTAAGTCAAGGGTGATGAAGTTAAGACATTTCCCTAATTTATCTAATATATCGTTGATGTTAGGTATAGGATACCTGTCTTCAAGAGTTTTCTCGTTCAGTTTTCGATAATCGATAAGCAAACGCACTTCCTCGGCTTCCGTAACGTTGGTTACTCCTGTGGAATAAGATGACGCTGCCGCTGCATCTCCATCCATCTTTCGGGCGTTGCTCTTTCGCTAGGTCCAATGATATTGGGATCCGGAGTAGATGATGAGCTTTTCATGCTGTGGTTTCTTTTTCATATACGACTTCTCAGAACACCGATTTTAACGCTATGATAATTATAATGGTGGTCAATGTCGTTAGGGTTCCGAAAGATAGCGATCCAAAAAGGTTCAGCTTCCAATGAATATTGTCAGTTGACGCTGCTCTAAATGCTGTTCCTGAAGAAGTTCCAAAGGGATGCGATCTATTAGTTTTACATGATGAGGAACGATCCTTGTAACTTGCGTTCCTGACCTGAACAATTGGATGATAGGATAAGGTCCGCATCGTTGACTACGATAAGTTAAACTTTTTGCTTGCGCAAAAGAGTTTTGAAAACTAAAATTAAAATTAAAACGACTACATGATGTGTAGCAGGAACGGCTGATGTGTAGCAGGAACGGCGCATGATAACTGATATTTGCGTCATCTATCCTTTTGATATGGTTCCTTCCGTACATACGTTCCATACGTACTTCCAAACCTTTCCTAGAACTTCCCCACGTCTATTCCTATAGATGGGTCTAACCTTCGATAGAATGGAATGCAGTTTGTGTGATTTGATTTTTAATAATTATATCCTAGGCTACATTGTCAATTCTATCAATGTCAGCGTCAGTTGTGCCAAGAGGCAAAGTCTGAAAGATAAGTTGATCTCCTATTATTAATCTGATCTTTTAATATTTTTCTTATGTATTTTTATGTTTGTCATATCTGTAAGTGTCTTCTTATCTTGAGCCTGAATTTCTACTCTTCTGTATCTATTGTGATAAGGTGATGGCTTCGCCTTTGTTTTTACTAGGACCTGTTTCATTTTAACATCTTCGTAGTCTTTGCATCCTTGTGTAAGCTTTGAGTTGTGTCGGTTAGCCTCGCCTGCAATGTTGTCCCTAGCGGTCATTAATGTCTACTGTTTCGTCAGATTTATATCAACTAAATTTAGCGACGTCGAGTTACAGAAACTAATTTGTCTAGGTGACAACTGGGTACTAGAATGTTTTGCATCGTTATATAACGACGTTGCTATTGAGAGTCCTTGATATAACGTAAACTTGTCCAATTTTCCATGTACATTTCGAGTAAGGTGTTGTGAAATCTTTCGATTATACCATTACTATTGCTACTGCTAGCATAGTGGATGGCAACACCTTGCTCTTCCAAGAATGATCTGAATTTTTCGCTTCTAAATGACGTGGCTTGGTCACACGTAATTAATTTAGGAATGCCAAAGGTTTTAATGTATTTTATCAGAGTGTCGATCAACTCCTCTGATGTCTCATTACAAATTTTATAAATTTGAGCGAACTTCGAAAACGCGTCGACGAGTGTAAGAAATTTTTCTCCTTCTTTTACGTATACATCGATATATACATCGGATATATCTAAGATATCAAACATGCTCTGTTCACTGCGCACGTTTAAGTAAAACTCCAAGGACATTTTTCGTGTACTCCAATCCAGCATCTCAAACCTATCATCTACATACTGTGGTTTGTATTCCATTCGTCCATGTTTGCTTTCCACAACTTTTCCGTGCAGAGGTTTTCCCTGAAACAAGGCTGAGTGGGTCGATCAGCGGCCTCGGCCCAATGCCATGCCAACCAAATCGGCAACTCATCACGGTCCAACAACTTTATGAAACACAATCGGTCTTCTCCTACCAACGTATAAGTCCCACGGGGGCTGGGTAAAAGTGCCCTCTTCTGGCATAAATGTCAAACCAAGTTGGTCCAAAACCATTTGAGCCTCAGGCCAACAAGCCCATTCCACGGGAGTGTCATCAGTGCGGCTATCAACGGGGTAAACACATGATCCGGGTTCTCTTATCCCAGCCCGTCCTCTCCTCTGGACCATTGAAGATGTGGTTACATCAGTTACAACATCATTTCATTGAGAACCATTGGTCTCATGACTCTCCGCGTGTCTATCACCATGTCCACCCCCGAATTAGCACCCATCTCCGAAATGTCCGTTGACATTATATAGGTCTTCGATCTCTTCCAGCCAAGCTGAAAGCTCCTTACTGTTGCCCGTGAATTCGGACAAATACTTAAACGGGTCAGGGAACCGAAATGCGTCCCTGCCTTGTGCCTGTGTAAGCGGCACAATCTGTGCCTTAAGCCCCGCTAACTCGTCTCTCAGCGCATCGATCTCAGACTGTTGAGAGTTATCAGGCTGAGACAATTCCTGTCTTTTAAGCTCATGCACTAGTTAGGTTAAGTGGCTGTCTCCCTTTGAAAGGAGACTACTTATGCTGGATCTATATAACTTTTGATTGCTCCCGTATCAACGAGGAGCTTGAGATTTCCGAATTCTGTATTATGCTCGATATAGGGCAGAAAGTTATGGCTTCCTATTTTTCTTCTATTGAGTCGGAAGTGACTCGAAAATTTACGTCGTCAACAGGAGTTTCTGACGATTCATTGGATTTAAGAGTTTCTGATTCGTTGATATTTCCACGTTCATTATCGCTGTAGAAAAGGTTGTTACTATCATTAGAACAAAAGGGATTTGTCTCTGGGTGGGCGCTAGCTCTTCGTCGCGATTTGAGACGTGTTGAGCTAATTCTAGGAGTTGCCTCTGCAGCTCTGTTCTCGCAAATGTCTTGCCATATCGAAGCGGTTATTATTTCTTCGAGCTATTGTTGCACTATTTTAACACTAGTAAACAACGAATCAATTTTATACTTCACTTGTATTTCTGAGAAAAATTGAATTACACTTATCTAGGTTTTTTGTCGATGATCCTTCGATAGTGGAGAAGACGTGTCCGATTATCCGTCGATGCTGGTCTCTTTTGGGATGTCGATATTCCTTCGACTGATTCTGGTTCCTTGTGATTTTTTCGCGTTGGCCTTCCTTCTCCGGGATGTGCTGCAAGTCTCCGATGTTCCCTCGAAAATGTCTTTCAGACGAACACACTCAATCGGATTTTAAAGGAGCGTTTTTAAAAAAGAACCAAGCCAAGAATTATTGTTTTTATTCGATTTAACTTAACCTAACTAATCGAATTATGTCGAATTACGTCACATTACTTTTAAATCAATCGTTAGGGTTTTACATGCCCTAGATTTCTCTCGAAAAACAGCCCTTCTGAAGGCCAAAGTGTAACTACGATCGAAAAGTGTCGAGCGACCTTCAGACCATCAGCCAGCGCAGCTCCTCCGATCAATCAAAGGAGTCTGACGCCGCACCGTTTTGTAATGACGCACCGCCACTCGGTGACTGGCTGGTTGCTGCGCTGGGCTGCTAGCGACGGCGATATGATGGTATGACAATCGAGAAACGGCATCTATGCGGCATTGACGGACTAGTGACGACGTGACTTGATGAATACTTTTTTTTCTGGGTTAAACACGCACACCACGAAATAGTATGCCATTGCAGTTGTCAAGGCAAAGGCAAACAAAAAAGTGAAGTGACATGTTAGGTGTCTAATTACGTTCCGCAATGGTATAGTAGCAGTGGATAGAAGCGTATTATTACGGATGTTTGAGAAGATATCCATATTTTACACTTCAAAGCATTTTCTTAAATATAAAATGTAGACCCAGGAGCAGAAGACCGTCAGTCGATACCTCAATTCATTTTCTATTATTCAGCAATTTGGGCAATCATGATAATTTATTACTTGACTACGCCTGGAACCAATGTCGAACTCTGTAACAGTGTAATTGAACTTTTGGACCCGAATATGAGCTCAGTCTACTATTCAATGGAGTTTTCCCATCAAAAAAATTATGACAAATAAATAGAATAATCAAAAATATGAAGTAGTTTGGCAATGGATTCTAATGCGATTCACCTTAAGAAAGCGCTTGGAACCGAAACACCTTTTACAGGCGAAGGAGATAATAAAATTATAAAATTGTGAAAATATACAATTGAATTACCTTGCCAAAAAGAAGTGCGTTGGAATCTGCCGTAGCACGTGGTCGTGCTTCCACCTATGCATCACGTCAGCTTTCAACTTATCAGTGCCTATTCGCTTCTGCTATTTTCTGCTTTGAGTTGCATTGATTAAAGGATATATATCAGGGGTTCTTGTTAGCGTCCGACATCTTTTCAACCTTGAGTCGGAAGTTGCTCACGAGGGAATCTATAACAAAAGGTCGAAATGACAAAACGTCGAAAGGGACATAAGGCCGGAAGGACAACAGGTCGAAAGGGACATAAGGTCGCAAAGAACAAAAGTGAGTAAATTTATGAAAATGATATCAAACGCAAGTATACGCTGGCCCAGGAAAAGACAGTAGCGATAATTGTAAAAAATATAATTTTTCTCGCAATTTTAATTAATTAAATTAAATTTATTTGATAAAGTCAAATCGGTAAATTCTATGAAAGTTTACTAAAGCATATTCTTTAAAATTTCCTCCGCAAGTTCTTCATAATTTCCTGAGCAAAATATTAGGAGTTTACTTAGCGAATTCTACAGAAATGCCTTCGAAATTTCCTCGAAGAATTCTTCGATATTTTCTCGGCAAATTTTTTGCAATTTCTTTGATATATATTTCTTCGGGAAATTCTTCGAAATTTCTTAGGCGAATTCCTCCCAAATTGCTCGGTATATTCTATGAAAATTTATTAAACAAATTCTTCAAATTAACCTCGACAAATTTTTCAGAAGTTCCTCGGCAGTTTCTGCGTAATTTCTTCGGCAAACTCTTCAAAATTTTCTCAGAATTCTTCAGAATTTCTTGGGCATATTTTTGACGATTTCCTCGGCAATTCCTTTGGAAACGGATTTGCTTGGTTACGACAGGAGGTTCTTTGGATTTCACTTACGAAATTCTATGGACTTTTTTCGGGAAATTACGAATCCAGCGTTGAAAAAAGTCGCTATTGAATAATGTAGACTCCAATTTGACTATAGTAATGCATCAGTGGCGTGACAGCTTTTGAACAGCGACGCATCGATGCAAGAATGTTGGCGGCGGCATATCGTCACACCTCAAACCGGAACTTAAAACTGCTAAATGATCGATGATCGGCCGGGGGAATATATTTAGGTAGCTTCTTTTATCGATATTGCTGTCTTTTCCAGCGTTAAATCCACTTTCTTCCGGTGGATTGTTTTACTACGAAAAACTTACTGCTTTCGAGTACCTTCGGATTTTCTTCTGAAACTTCGACTTCCTCATCCGAGGTTCCCGATAATGCCTACTCTCCTTCATTTTCAAATATAAAGCCAACATGTGTTATAATACATTGTTTTTGCTTTCTCGTCTTTTTCCACGCTTTTTCGAGAACATTAATCTCTTCCATGACCAACTGCTCCTCCTATCCTTAAGGCTCAAGACAAGTTGGGAGCTTTCTGAATGATTTACCACCGGCGGTGGGTCGTCTGTCTCTTTCCGTCCTTCGAAAAATTGTGATTGTGGTAGTGCACCACCGAGCAATATCACAAACAGTGGTTTGATGCCAATCTGTGTTCCCCCTTAAGTCCGTCGAAGAGAATTATTCTTTTTTCGTACAATCCGAGCACCAGCAACAGACTTTGACAGTTTGCGATTTTCATTCGAAAGTCAATTAACGTCCCACTCGAATAACCAAGCTTCCTCGGTTCGGTGTTGTTTCTCTTCGATTCACTTCGAACCACTAAGCGATCTTGGACCGTTTCTTATACTGTGTCCATCAGCAATAATTCATAGTGCAGCTGCTCAAAAGCTAGCGATTTCTGCCCGAAAGGGCCGGGGACTGCCAACTGGACTGGAGAACAAACCTTAACAATCGACCAACAATAGAAACCAAAGGCACGTGATTGCTATGGTTGTATGACATTTTCCAGAAAGTCATTTGTCAGAAGGCTTTGTGCCAGAATCAATTTGCCAGAATGGACCATTCCCCAGAAAGCCGTTTGCCAGAATGCACCATTCCCCAGAAAGCCATTCGCCAGAATTGATGCCATTGGATGTGATCCCTTCGCTAGAAATAGATGTTTACCAGGATCAAAGGTGGGTATGATCTCTTCTTTAAAACAAAGCGCTTGCCCAAATTGATACAATGGTAAATATGATCCCTTATTTAAAATCAAGTGCTTGCCCGGATTAAGGCAATGGCAGATGTGATTCATTTTTTTAAAGTAGTATTAATATAATTGATCCCTGCTTTTAAAATGGGCGTTTGTCAGGACTAAAGCAATGGTGGATATAATCCCTTCTTCAAAAGAAGGCGCTTTCCAGGGTTAAGGCAATGGTGGATGTGACACCTTCTTTAAAAGTAGGCACTTGCCCGGATTAAGGCAATGGTGGATGTGATCCCTTCTTTAAAAATAGGCCATAGCCACAAATGAAGCAATGGTGGATGTGATCCCTTCTTTAACAGTAAACGTTTGCCCGGATTAAGGAATGGTGGATGTGACTCCTTCTTTTAAAGTAGGCACTTGCCCGGATTAAGGCAATGGAAGATGTGATCACATCTTTAAAAATAGGCGATTTCCAGGACTTAAGCAATGGTGGATATAATCCCTTCTTCAAAAGAAGGCGCTTGCCCGAATTAACGCAATGGTGGATGTAACTCCTTCTTTAAAAGTTTAAAAGTAGGCGCTTGCCGGGATTAAGGCAACGGTGGATGTGACCCCCTCTTTAAAAATAAGCGATTGCCACAAATGAAGCACTGCCGTAATCTGAAAAAGTGACGTATGCGCCATTTTACATGATTTCCATTTTTTCTGTTAAAGAGTATGATGAGTACTACTCGTTAACACCATTTTTGGAAAATGGCGTATACGTCACTTTGCCAGATTACGGCATAGCAATAGTGGATGTGATCCCTTCTTTAAAAGTAGGCGTTTGCCGGGATTAATATAATGGAAGATGTGATTCTTTCTTTGAAAGAAGGCGCTTGCCCGGATTAAGGAATAGTGGATGTGACTCCTTTTTTTAAAGCAGGAGCTTGGCCGGATCAAGGCAACATGATTCTGGCAAATGTCATACAATCGATTACTATTGTTGGCTACAGAAACAGAACTACAAAGGCTGCACAGACCACTATTCCGTCCACAACTAACGACCCCAGCAACTGAATTCCCTGCGTTCCTATTCAATCATTTGATTTCAAAAGGTTTATTAATGAACACTAAACAATTTGTTTAAGGTCACTCCTCACGGAATCCAGGTTTCAAAGTGCCCGCGTTTTCAGAGGCACACCACTAGATACGGAAGTAGCGGACAACTGTCATTTTTACTATTTCACGCATGCTGCGACGCAGCAAAGCTGAAAAAATAAAAATGACAGTTGTACCACAGACAAACAGACATAACACTCGTCAAATGTACATCGTTCACTGATTTACTGGTCAATTCAAATAATCATTAGTTGGCCAATCGAACACTCGTGGCGCGCGCATCGTTTTTGTTCGAGTTTGACGTTTGCTCACTACCGCCATATGGTTCGTGATTTGCCCAACTAACTGAAATCAATAGATGTCGTTAGTGTTTGAACAACGATTAATTTGATGAGTAAATGTTTAATGTGTTATGTCTGTTTGTCTGTGGTTGTACGTTGCTTCCTTGTCGAATGGTGTGCCCTTGAAAACGCGAGTACTTTGAAGTTTGGATTCCGTAAGGAGTGTCCTTAAGGGTAGAATACAAAAAGAGAGAGGGAAAAGGTATACATCAATAGCGGCGATAGTAGCGACTCGGAATTTCCACAATTTATAAAAATGATTTGAAACGTGAAGCTAAAACTTTTTCTTAATCTATAAACTTTTCTGTATCTCTATGACCAAAACAGCGAACAAAATGACATCTAAAATCGATTATTTATCGCTCACAACTTTCTCATTTTATTTCATAATTAGATCACCAATAAACCTTTTCTAACAGCTGCGCAAAAATTCAACTGCGAACCTTTCTTAGAACCAATGGTACCCCTTAAAGACACCCTTTTTCCAATAGTTCTGATAATTCACTTCGCCAATCCACATAAAAAAACATGTTTAAGAGTGAGTTCTCTAAATCAATCGGATAAACCTTCGTTAATCGCCTTTATGAGCCGTTAATGAGCCAGCCTTGGGCTACAATCCTCTTTAATAAAGAATAAAAATAAAAAGAATTCTCGTTGGTTTCCTTCACATTCGAGTCCGAGCTTAGCCTCTCCTGCGTTAGAACTGTTCTAATGGTTTATTGACCTAAATTGATTTCTATTTTACCGTGGAGAATTGCACTTGCATTTATTGTTAGATATTATTTTTAAGGAGATTTGCTTCTGCCTCGCCCAGGACTATTGTATTAGGCCTAAGAATCGAATACGCTTTAAGTTCTATGGGGAGAAACTTGATGGAGTAGGTGGAAAGACTTCCCTCCAGAAACGTTTAAAGTGAAAAACGAGATTTAAAGACGGAATATTCTCAAAATAATGACCATAATATTCGGTAGTTTAGTTTAAAGGCAAACCTCCTGGAATCCAAAACTAAATGCACACACGTTTTTAAGGGCACCACAATCAAAACGCAGCCACGCACAACTGTAATTTTTATTATTCGCCGCATGCTGTTACGCAGCAAAACTG
The DNA here is from genome assembly GCF_024139115.2 of Armigeres subalbatus. NCBI lineage: Eukaryota > Metazoa > Arthropoda > Insecta > Diptera > Culicidae > Armigeres > Armigeres subalbatus. Next base: position 382,146,756 of record NC_085141.1, on the reverse strand, counting down.
GAATAAAAAAATGACAGTTGTGCGTGGCTCCTGTTTTGCATTCAGGGAGGCTTTCCCTTAACATAATGCATTCATTTTCTGTTCGACATTGTTAAAGTCATTCAAATTATGATGGGAATTGGAATAAAAGAAGCCCAATTACCATACTGCTCGGCGGAATGGCGTTTGCTGGGCTACCACGTGGCACGCCGGCCATGGTGAATGCTTCCTGCGAATCTTGATGTTCTTTCGGCTGGGGCTGAATGACGAATGTCAGCAATGATGGACACTTTTCACTGCAACTGAGCCTGAGTGAAGAAAGGTAGCAATGGGAAATGCTTTTTGGGCTTCGGCTGGACCAGGACGAAGCTCGCATGCGATGAAAAAAAATCTTAACTTCGGAAACCGTAGCTCCAGAGTCCACCGGACCGGGCCAAATGTGGCACAACAGAAACTCCTGATTCCTTGGATTTTTCTTTTACTTCTTTTAATACCTTCACACGGCGTTACCACCGCAGTTACAAAATGGTGGCGAACACGTTACCCAAGACACTAATTTGTTAAAAAAAAAAAAGAAAACCGCACTAGACGCTTGACGATGAACAATATTATTGGTATTCTTTTTCTTCTCGACGACGACCGCATGTCGACGATCTATGATTTCGTCCAGAAGTCTCACCAGAGCCCCTACAAAATAAGCCTACATGGTTTTCAAATTCCCCCAAGGATCTCTCCAAGAATTGTGCCAAATAGTTTCCATCTTTACACAGATTTCCCAATAAACTGTATTAGATTTTTCTTCCGAACTCTCGTCCGAAGCTTAACTGAAGGTCCCTGATCAGAACACCTTCACTGATTCTCGTTTATCCGCAACTTCAACAATGAACAATTTCAGATATTTTTACAAGAATTTAGATACTTGAGGTGATCGTTGAAGGATGGTAACTCCCCAAAACGTCAGAAATATGCTCTATCGAGTCCGAGCTGATTGGCAATGGTGGGCTTCGCGGCCGTGCGGATAGCGACATCAATAGTCTAGACGCATGTGCTATGGAGTGTGGGTTCGATTCCCACCCCGGTAAGGAGGATACTTTTCGAAAATCGAAAAATTCTCCACTGGTCCACTGGGTATTATGTGTCCTGTCCATTGTCTCATGCTAGGTGTTAAGTGTTCAGTCTGTACGACCTCTGGTCGAAGACGGTATCCCTGTCTTTTTAAACGATTGATTTGAGTGACAAAATTCTAGAATCTAAAAACTCGGAAGCCTCCATTTAAAAAGCATCCTGGCTTTTCCAAAAAGCTTAGTACCTTCGATGCAAGAGGCTTGAAGGCCTTCTTCAAAGCAGCTCGTAAGCTTCCTTTTCAGAGGCTCCAAAGCCTGCTAAAAAAACCTCGGATGCCTCCTTTCAAGAGACTCGGCAGCCTCCTTTCGAGAGGCTCGGAAGCCTCTTTTCAAGAGGCTCTAAAGCCTCCTTTCAAGAGGCTCGGAAGCCTCTTTTCAAAAGGCTCGGAAGCCTCCTTTCAAAAGGCTCAAGCCTCCTTTCAAAAGCCTGGAAGCCTCCATTCAAGAGGCTAGGAAGCCCTCTTTTCAAGAGGCTCAAGCCTCCTTTCAAGAGGCTAGGAAGCCTCTTTCAAGAGGCCTCGGAAGCCTCCTATCAAGAGGTTCAGAAGCCTCCTTTCAAGAGGCTCGAAAGCCTCCTTTCAAGAGAGCTCAGAGCTCCCTTTGAGAGGCTCAGAAGCCTCCTTTCAAGAGGCTAGAAGCCTCTTTTCAAGAGGTTCAGAAGCCTCCTTTCAAGAGGCTCAGAAGCCTCCTTCAAGAGGCCCGAAGCCTCCTTTCAAGAGGGCTCGGAAGCCTCTTTCAAGAGGCCTCAAACCACCTTTCAAGAGGCTCAGAAGCCTCCTTTTAAGAGGCTCAGAAGCCTCCTTTAAGAGGCCTGGAAGCCTGCTTTAAAAAGGCTGAAGCCTCCTTCAAAAAGCTCTGGAAGCCTCCTTTCAAGAAGCTCTGGAAGCCTCCTTTCAAAAGCTCAGAAACCTCCATTCAAGAGGCTAGGGAAGCCTCTTTTCAAGAGCTCAGAAGCCTCCTTTCAAGAGGCTCAAAGCCCCTTTTGAGGCTAAAGCCTCCTTTCAAGAGGCTCTGAAGCCACCTTTCAAGAGGCTCGGAAGCCTCCTTTAAGACTGGAAGCCGTCTTTCAAGAGGCTCGGAAGCCTCCTTTCAAGAGGCTCGGAAGCCTCCTTTCAAGAGGCTCGGAAGCCTCTTTTCAAGAGACTCGGAAACCACCTTTCAAAAGGCTCGGAAGCCTCCTTTTAAGAGGCTTAAGAGTTTAAGTGAGAAACTGTGATATCTTGTAATCGGAACGGTTAAAGATTTCAGAACCAATTTTTTTTTTTTTTTTTTAACCATTCATAGTGACAATATGTCTGCTAGAAGGTTTCAAATAAGAAGCTCTCGGCTTATGTGAGAAAATTATAAGCTGAGTTTTGGAAGCATTCAGGGAAATTTTCCATTTTTGCAAGTAAGTGGAGAAAATATTTTTGCAATCTACTACAAATGACACGAAGGTTTCGCCTTTTGGCTGAAAGGCCCGTGTCATCTGCAAACAAAGATTTTGACACCCTGGTGGTAAATCAGGTAAGTCAGAAGTAAAAATGTTATACAAAATGGGCCCCAGTATGCTGCCTTGGGGGACACCAGCCCTTACAGGTAATCTATCAGATATAGAATTCTGATAGTTTACCTGCAGTGAGCGATCTGATAAGTAATTTTGGATCAGTTTAATAACAGAGGAAAATTAAAATTCATCAATTTTACAGTCAAACCTTCATGCCAAACACTGTCAAATGCTTTCTCTATATCAAGAAGAGCAACTCCAGTCGAATATCCTTCAGATTTGTTGAGCCGAATTAAGTTCGTAACTCTTAATAACTGATGAGTGGTTGAATGCCCATGGCGAAAACCAAATTGCTCATCAGCAAAAATAGAATTGTCATTAATATGAACCATCATTCTATTTAAAATAATCTTTTCAAACAGTTTGCTTATTGAAGAAAGCAAACTGATTGAACGATAACTAGAAGCCTCAGATGGATTTTTGTCCGGCTTCAAAATTGGACCAACTTTGCTGTTTTTCCATTTATCAGGGAAGTATGCTAATTGAAAACATTTATTAAATGAATTAACCAAAAAAGGATAAAGAGCTCTCAGGAAGTTTTTTGATAAGTATGTAGAAAATACCGTCATCACCGGGGCTTTCGTATTTTTAAATTTTAGTAATAGATCTCACTTCATCCAAATTAGTTCCCAACGAAGGGTCAAAATATTATCTTGGTTGAGAATGTCTTCGAAGCTTCGTGTAACCTGATCCTCAATTGGACTAGTGGAGACCTAGACTAAAATTATGGGCACTCTCGAACTGCTGAGCAAGTTTTTGAGCCTTTTCGCCATTTGTTAATAAAATTTTATTTCCCTCTTTAAGCGCTGGAATTGGCTTTTGGGGGAGAAAAATATATTAAGCTCGTTTAGTTGCAAGTCGAGTCAAGTACAAGACACTGAAGACGACCACACAGTTGTGGTCGAAATACGTATCTGCAAAGATAACGAAAATTAACTGGTGGAATTAAATGGACAGTACTTAATTCGTCTTAGATGGCTTTTGAGGTTTTTAAGAATTTTCGTTAATTTCCAAAAGGGTTTCGAACTGGGATCCAACTTCGAGACATTATTCTCAAAGTTGGTATTTCTCAGAATAGCGAAACGTTTTTTAATTTCATTTTGCAAATCCTCGCCAAATAACTTTCAACGCGGGATCGCGAGTTCTTTGGTATTGCCTTCGCCCTCCACATTTTTAAGACGGATCAGTAGCTGAAGATCGTCGTCAATAATAATGGAGTTGAATTTAATTTCACATTTCGGAATGGTAATGCCTCTGGCTTCGACAATAAAATTTGTCAAAGATACGAGAGCATTATCAATATCATTTTTGGTATCGAGAGGAATATCAACATCAAAATTCCTATCGATATACGTTTTATATAAATCCCAATCAGCTCTATGATAATTAAAAGTAGAGCTGATTGGATTATACATGGCTTCTTGTGAGATTTCAAACGTCACAGGAAGGTGATCAGAGTCAATCAACATGAGTTACCGATTGGCCACACAGCTGACTTGAATCCGTTAAAACCAAATCAATTGTCGAAGGATTTCGAGTGGATGAAAAACAAGTTGGGCCATTGGTATATTGAATAGTATAATATCCCGCAGAACAATCTTTCAAATAAAATGTTGCTGTTGGAATTGCTTTGAGCATTATTCCATGAACGGTGTTTGGCATTGAAGTCACCAATTACGAAGAATTTTGATTTGTTGCGAGTCAGAATTTGAAGATCAGCTTTCAACAAATTCTTTTGCTGCCCATTGCATTGAAAAGGCAAATAGGCTGCAAATGAAGGAAAATTGACCAAAATTTGTTTCAACAGAAACTCCCAAGGTTTCAAAACTTTGGTTTCAAACGAAGAAAATAATTTATGTTTGATACGTCTATTGATGACAATGGCGACCCCACCACAGGCGCTGTCAAGACGATCATTTCTGTAGATAAAATAATTTGGGTCTCTTTTAATGGAGAGTTTGCGGGCAGCAGGGACTATGTCCAAGGGCTTGACGATCCCTCCCCAGGCCATCTGCGATTTGTGGCGCCTGACAGTGGGCCCTGTTAAACCTCTAAAAAAAGCTGCATGTATCCGCAAGTAGGCTCTACCAAAGCGACCGTGTGCCGCTTAAAGCGCACAAGCCCAAGTCCTGGTGTTGGGTGGGACGCTAAACAGCCCTGACACGACGGCCCCCCGACGAGACAGGGGGTTTGCGCAGGCCCAATAAGCCGCCTTTGAAAAACAACCATTACGAACGACATAGGAGATAATACGACTAGATACAATCGGCAACGACTTAGGCGACGAATAAAGGATCACGATTGGAAGCTTGGAATATGAAACTGAGAGTCGCTAGGCTTCGCAGGTTGCGACAGGATGATCTACGATGAATTACATCCCCGCAACTTCGATGTCGTAGCGCTGCAGGAAATCTGCTGGACAGGACAGAAAGTGTGGAAAAGCGGGCATCGAGCGGCTACCTTCTACCAAAGCTGTGGCACCACCAACGAGCTGGGAACCGGCTTCATAGTGCTGGGAAAGATGCGCCAACGCGTGATTGGGTGGCAGCCAATCAACGCAAGGATGTGCAAGCTGAGGATAAAAGGCCGTTTCTTCAACTATAGCATCATCAACGTGCACTGCCCACACGAAGGGAGATCCGACGACGAGAAAGAAGCGTTCTATGCGCAGCTGGAGCAGACATACGATGGATGCCCACTGCGGGACGTCAAAATCGTCATCGGTGACATGAACGCTCAGGTAGGAAATGTATAGACCGGTCATCGGACCGGATAGTCTGCATACCGTATCGAACGACAACGGCCAACGATGCATAAACTTTGCAGCCTCCCGCGGAATGGTAGTCCGAAGCACTTTCTTCCCCCGTAAGAATATCCACAAGGCCACATGGAAATCACCTAATCAAGTAACGGAAAACCAAATCGACCACGTTCTAATCGACGGTAAATTCTTCTCCGACATCACGAACGTACGCACTTACCGCAGTGCGAATATTGAATCCGACCACTACCTCGTCGCAGTATGTCTGCGCTCAAAACTCTCGACGGTGATCAACACGCATCGGAGTCGTCCGCCGCGGCTTAACATTGGGCGGCTACAAGACGGTAGACTAGCCCAAGACTACGCGCAGCAGCTGGAAGTAGCACTCCCAACGGAAGAGCAGCTAGGCGCAGCATCTCTTGAAGATGGCTGAGAGATATTCGATCCGCCATTGAAGCACCACAACCGCTGCACTAGGCACGGTGGCTCCGGATCAGAAGAAACGATTGGTATGACGGCGAATGTGAGCAGTTAGTTGAGGAGAAGAATGCAGCATGGGCGAGATTGCTGCAACACCGCACGAGGGCGAACGAGGCACGATACAAACGGGCGCGGAACAGACAAAACTCGATTTTCCGGAGGAAAAAGCGCCAGCAGGAAGATCGAGACCGTGAAGAGACGGAGGAACTGTACCGCGCCTAATAACGCATGAAAGTTCTTTGAGAAGTTGAACCGTTCACGTAAGGGCCACGTGCCACAGCTCGATATGTGTAAGGACATAAACGGCAATCTTCTTACAAACGAGCGTGAGGTGATCCAAAGGTGGCAGCAGCACTACGAAGAGCACCTGAATGGCGATATGGCAGACAACGGTGCCGGTATGGTAATGAACCTAGGAGCACGCGCGCAGGATATGCAACTTCCGGCTCTGAATCTCCAGGAAATCCAGGAGGAGATCGGCCGACTGAAAAACAACAAAGCCCCTGGAGTTGACCAACTACCAGGAGAGCTGTTTAAACACGGTGGTGAAGCACTGGCTAGAGCGCTGCATTGGGTGATTACCAAGGTTTGGGAGGATGAGGTTCTGCCGCAGGAGTGGATGGAAGGTGTCGTGTGTCCCATCTACAAAAAGGGCGATAAGCTGGATTGTAGCAACTACCGCGCAATCACATTGCTGAACGCCGCCTACAAGGTACTCTCCCAAATTTTATGCCGTCGACTAACACCAATTGCAAGAGAGTTCGTGGGGCAGTACCAGGCGGGATTTATGGGTGAACGCTCTACCACAGACCAGGTGTTCGCCATACGTCAGGTATTGCAGAAATGCCGCGAATACAACGTGCCCACACATCATCTATTTATCGACTTAAAAGCCGCATCATGATACAATCGATCAGGACCAGCTATGGCAGCTAATGCACGAAAACGGATTTCCGGATAAACTGATACGGTTGATCAAGGCGACGATGGATCGGGTGATGTGCGTAGTTCGAGTTTCAGGGGCATTCACGAGTCCCTTCGAAACCCGTAGAGGGTTACGGCAAGGTGATGGTCTTTCGTGTCTGCTATTCAACATCACTTTGGAGGGAGTAATACGAAGGGCAGGGATTGACACGAGTGGTACGATTTTCACGAAGTCCGTCCAGTTATTTGGTTTCGCCGACGACATTGATATCATGGCACGTAACTTTGAGAGGATGGAGGAAGCCTACATCAGACTGAAAAGCGAAGCTAAACGGATTGGACTAGTCATCAACACGTCGAAGACGAAGTACATGATAGGAAGAGGCTCAAGAGAGGACAATGTGAGCCACCCACCACGAGTTTTTATCGGTTGTGACGAAATCGAGGTGGTTGAAGAGTTCGTGTACTTGGGCTCACTGGTGACCGCCGATAACGATACCAGCAGTGAAATTCGGAGACGCATAGTGGCTGGAAATCGTACGTACTTTGGACTCCGTAAGACGCTCCGATCGAATAGAGTTCGCCGCCGTACCAAACTGACTATCTACAAAACGCTCATTAGACTGGTAGTTCTCTACGGACCTGGACGAAGCTCGTGGAGGACCAACGCGCACGGGGAGTTTTCGAAAGGAAAGTGTTGCGTACCATCTATGGTGGGGTGCAAATGGCGTACGGTGCGTGGAGGAAGCGAATGAACCACGAATTGCATCAGCTGTTAGGAGAACCATAGATCGTTCACACCACGAAAATCGGGAGACTGTGGTGGGCCGGGTATGTAGTCAGAATGTCGGACAGTAATCCGGTGAAAATGGTTCTCGACAACGATCCTACGGGAACAAGAAGGCAAGGTGCACATCGAGCAAGGTGGATCGATGAAGTGAAGGACGACTTGCGGACCCTCCGCAGACTGCGTGGTTGGCGAAGTGCAGCCTTGAACCGAGCTGAATGGAGAAGTCTTTATGTGCAGCACAGGCCACTTCGGCCTTAGTCTGAATAAATAAATAAATAAATTAATGGAGAGTCCTGGTTTTAAATAGGTTTCAGTTATAATGGCAATATGCACATTATGAACTGTTAGGAAGTTGAATAATTCATCTTCCTTACCCTTTAGAAAGCGGGCATTCAATTTAGAACTTTCACACAATTATTTAGATCCATTGAAACGGAGTCCAATAACAATTTTTTGTGTGTACTTTTATACCAACCTGAACAGCTTCTGGTATGGTATTTGCTTTGAACATTGCATCAATCATGTGATGCAATTGTTCAGTTAAAAAATCAAAATCGGAAGCAGTCATGCTACCTGTATCGGCAACATGACCATTTTTTTCCGTTGGGACATGGGTATAAACCTCATTTTGAGAAAAGAAATTTTGTCTACCAGCAGCGATGTTTGCACATGTAGGTACATTGGAAAAATTGGAATTTACTAAAGTGCTTGCTACCCGTTGACGAGCGGCAAAATTTGTTTGTGAGTTGTGGTGGGTATGAATTGCTCGACCGGTAACCGGTTTTGAAATTTGAGCGTTTGAAAAATTCCTACCCGTCGAATCTGGGATCCGATTGGAATTTCCGTCATCAATTTTGCACGGAATTCAAAACTTTTTTGCGTGAAGGCATTCCCAGAAATTGATTTATGATTGCCCCCACAATTTGCACATTTAAATTTGTTGAATCTTCTCCTCAGGATATGCGTCCTTGGCGTGAGAGGTTCCACCACAAATCATGCATTTAGCATCCATATGACAATGTTTGGTTCCATGACACTTTTGGCACTTACGGCACTGGGTGGGGTTTTGGAAATTTCTGCGGAAATGTTCCCATGTAACGCGGACATGGGACATAATGTGCCTTTTTCCAACTTTTTCATATTATTTAGTTCACTTTTTAAAATGAACTAAATAAATTAAATTCTTGAGAAATGGCCCTCTGGGAAGTACCAGGGTGGATTTCTTTTCATCTTAATTACTTGGACTGAAAATCCAAGTAATTGAGAAATTCAATTTTAATCTCATCCAGTGATTTGTCACACTGGGAGACCTTTCAAGAACGACTTTGAACAATCGCTCAGTTTTGTCGTTGTAAGTGAAGAATTTATGGCGCTTCTCAGTTAAATACTGAAGAAGACGTTTGCGATTGTCAAAGGATCCAGGCAAAATGGGCAGTCACCTTCCTCAGCAATCTGAAATGAAACCTTGATCCCCTGAAGGTTACTCAAATCTCATTCCGAAGCCAGGAAAAGGCAACAGATACCAAATTGGCGGAATCTCTTGCTTTTTTCGCAAGAATCGAATCACCTGGGCTAGAGGTATATTCGATTTGCTCGTTAACCATCATTAATCAAATCGAACTGATTGCTCAGTTCGATTGGAGAAGAATTATTTCCGATATTAGAGTTAGAAGGAATATCTGAATTCTCAGCTTCCTTCTATTTTTTCCGCGCTTTGGCAGGACGGTCTTGAAACCTTGTTTCTTTGAAGGAAGTGGAGAATTCAGAGACTCTTCCTCTTGTTTTTATTAATGCTCATTGCTGAGCGTGGAGACGTGGCCTTCTAAGAGGTTTTCCCAGAACGGTGTCCCTGATTACCACCGCTTGTCGAATTTTACTTCCGCAAACGGGTCCAACGTAAAACGAAGGCACGGGTCCTTGCAAAGATCGTAACGGGATCAGTGGGTACAAATAGCTAAGGTTAAAGAAGCACCGTTGAAATTAAAATAGCTTCTGGTAGTATTAAAACTTCCTTCCGCGACGAGAGAAAGAACCGCACAGAACGAAAGCACGATGCGGTCTGATTTCAGAACCAATTTTTTTCTCAGACGTACTGGATTCGTAGGTTATTTTCAGAATGAAAGCTCAGTCTTTCAGTACGTATCCATTAATAAAAATCTTGAACATCCACATTCCTCCATTCCAGAGACGATGTTATTACATAGAGACGCGCGGAGAAAATAAAAGTTAAATTACAAATACCCTAAAAAAAATATTTGGGGGTTGTAAAACATGCTCTTTCTGATGAACTCTCAGTATTTTTTCTGTTGGTAATTCTGATTGTTCAGTATTGGGAATCATTACTTCTGTTTCTAGTAATGCTGTCAATTGAGTTCTCCAAGCGCAGTTTTTCGCACACTAACGTCACTGTATAGAATATATAAAGTAAAAGTGGGTGGTAATCTTGTTGCGGCAAAAACATCACGAATACTTTTGGAGGAAGACAGCACACATTGACAGGAATACAGCGAAATCACGCACACCTCCATTCATTTGGAGAAGTCAATAGTGCCATTCTGTTTGATGGCCATCAGATGTATGTATAAGTAAACCGTTATATTAAGTTGGAAGAAAGGTGGAAAAAATTCACACAGAAAGCAACAGCAAGCACAAACCGTGTAGAAACTACTTAGGGGAGAATGGTCCAAAATGCACCCCTGGGACAAAATGGCCTCACTCATAAAATCACTTATATAATCTGTTGTAGTACATTTATGAACGAATATTACCATTACAATTCATAATTAGTTATCCATCATTGAGCTCCATTGGAAAAAAAAATAGCAAAATCCCTTCATATTTACTCAAATTTAACGATTTGCTATTTTTCCACCACATCCGTAAGATTGTAGTTCAATCCATTAAGAAAAAACAAACAACCATGCGTTCACCATCATTTTACATGCAATTGAGTCATTTTAGACCACCATTCGGGCGTTTTGCCCCAGGCCTGTTTTTAATACATTTTTTAAATGCGTTAGAAAGTCATGAAAACCTTATTGTTTTGAATAGGAGATCATTGTGAAATGTAGATGGGTTTGTAAATTTTGCACCTATACGTTGAAATGGTTGGATATTTTTGTTTATATGAGCGAAAACATCGAAAAAGCTTAAGGGGTGCATTGTGGACCGTTCTCCCCTACCCATGTGGCAAAGCAAAACCTCACTGACTCGACAACAGCAACTGTGTGCAACAGATTTTACCTTGAGTTTCTATTTTCACTCGGGTGGCAGGGGCCATTTGAATCACCCTCGATGTGTGCGATTAAGAGTCGGGAGTCGGTGAATTCGAATCGAAACCTCACGAAGCAAAAAGCAAGCAAAAGAAATTGTCCTTGTAAATACCTTAATAATAAAATCTTATTTGTTAGATTCTCACTCCTTACAAGCAGAAAGATGGGGAAACATGAATGAAAATGTTTTATTCCCAACCAGATAAGAACAACCATAAAAATCAAAATGAACTAAGTAATGTTATAGTTGATAGCCGGAAAGTATAGAAAAAAAACTCATGAAAGCAAAGAAAACATGGATAAAAGTTCAGACTAGTCTCATTGATTTGTAAATATAACACAAAATTCTTAGCGATACACAGAGAAAAATCGAAACAAAAACTAACCTAAGCATAAAAAGATTAGACAGAAAGAAAACAGTAAGTGAAACAGGTATGCAAAGTAGATGCATTAGTCGAAATTTTAGCTGATTAATTGAAGAAGAAAAAACGAACTAAGAATCAAATTTTTAGGACAAACGCCGCGGCACTGAGAACAGGGATGCAAACGTCGTCGCCCTATTCAAAGATTGATGAGACCAAAAACAAGTTTTTTTTTGTTTACCCTATGTAAGTCCTCGTCAAAATACAAACAATTTTGGTACGACCGACCATTGTAAAATTGACAACTCTAAAATTAATATAGCTTTTAGTGCTATGAACCCGCGATACCCACACGCACGACTGGATACACCTATAATTATTATACACACATACACATGGAAAGAGAAAGCGGAGAGAGAAATCGTTTATTATTTTAACCTCATTATTTATTTAAATAGACTTGTTTGTTTTAAGTTTTTACACAATTTAACTGTTACGTTTTCGTGATCTACTGTAAGAAGTGTTGAACGGTATCGGAATCGTATCTGTCACGAAAATGCAATCCCAACTGGCAATAAACGGAAAATGTATGTATGTATAGGAGACAAGAACCAAGCAGGCCATGCTTGCCCAACTGGACATCGCACTCTTTGATTGTTTTTGAAACACTGAAGATTTTTATATTTTGTTCCGCACTACTTCGAAAATACTTATACTGCCACGAGTGGCGGGACATCCCAAGAGATTTCAGCGAAAAATTGAACGCCACGTGGCCCATTCCGAGTGAGGATGTACCACCTGTAGCCTGGCAGTCCGCCAAGGCCAGCAAAGTTGGTGAGCATGAAGGTAATGGGGGGTGTTACGGGGGTGATGATGACGTTGGAGTATTTATACAATAACGGGGGAGGGTGAAACATCACAGTAAAAGCCGGTTGTCGTTCGTTCCAATGCAAGAATTGAATAACCTACCTAATACATTTTATTCGGTTTATTAGCGCTTTTACAACTACATATATGAACAGCAACGGGCGAAGTAAGAAATGCATAAAGATGTCGAAAACTTGTTTCTAGAAAAATTGATCGTAGCTAATGGAAAATTTATGATATGGTAAATATTGCATTAATCATACATGGAACTATAAACTGATTCGGAACGGCAAATGGGAGAAATGAATTTGTTCTTTTTTTATTTTAACGAACTGTGATGTAAAAAACATATTTATTTATATTTAAAATCTATATATGATAGCCACTAATCGATAACCATAACAATAAAAAGAACGTAAAAAATAAACGTTGCAAGCAAAAGGGAAATAACAGCGGAAGTAATTATAGCAGCAATCACTTGTATTACATTAACTTTAC